>NC_058132.1:6147634-6174922 GCF_016433145.1 Gracilinanus agilis
TTTGTCTATCTGTCTTTCTATCCATCTGTCTGCCTATCTGTCTGTCTTTCTATCTATTGATATATATCTCATCAGATTATCAAGAAAAGAGGTGGCATGGGGGCAGCCACTTGGCTCAGTGGATTGAGAGCCAGCCTAGAGACTGTTATGAGTAAGAGTAGATCAGCTAGTTATTAGGAATTAAGTTGTCCCAAGTCCAACTGCTATAATTTCTTCCATTCCAAGTCAGGCTAGATATTTCACCGTGGTAGATTTATGTTCTGCATTTTTCTTGATACGAATTCACGAGGATTCTCAAAAGATCAGAGACAGGAAGTCCTGGAGTCCTGGATTCAAATTTGTCCTCTGAAACTTTCTAGCTGTGCAACTCTGGGCAAATCACTTAACTCCCATTGCCCAGCCTTTCGCTCTCTTCTGCCTTGGAATCCATAGAGATTTAATATGGATTCTAAGACAGAGGGGAAGGTTTTTTTTAAAGAGAAAGGAAGAAAGAAAGAAAGAAACAAACAAACAAACAAACAGACAGACAGACAAACAAAGAAACAAAAAAAAACAAAAGAAAACAAAGAAACAACGAAAGAAAGAAAAAGAAAAGAGGCAGCCCTGTTCAGACCTGATGTTAGCCAAGAATGCATAATTCCTAACAGGGGGTGGCAAGCTTATGAATTCATTCTCCTAGTTACTTATGTGTGGAGTGGAATTTTTTTTGAGGGGGGAGCTTGCACCCTGAGAAATCACTCTAATGAGCAGACAGGAGTCTGGATATGATGCTGGAAGACATAAAGTGACTATTTGGAGAAAACAGTGCAGAGTGGGGAAGGGCAGGATAAGAAGGAGGGGAAGGGAAGGAAAAGGGGTTCTGCCCACACAAACTGCTTGTTGGGGCAAAAATGTCTTCTCTCCTTCTATGTACAACCACAGACTTTTATAATAATCCTGTCACAAGATTTTCCTCCTTCCCTCTGTCCAATCCCACAGAGATGGGGGTGGGGAGGCTGTTATATTTCAACTCTCAAGTACCCCCTAAAGACCAACATGATCAAAAAATAACTGACTAGCAAGGGATTTTCAACCTGGGACATTAAAGATATTTTTGAACCTTGTTGTTCCTTCTTATCTTGCCCCCTTCCTAGAGTTGGAATGTCTCCCAGGCTACAGATAAATTCTTCTCAAGGTTTTCTGAACATATGCCAGGAAAACTAAAAATTTTATGGAGGGCGCGGTTTTAGTCTAAGAAACAGTGATACTCAGGGAGCTTGAAGAGTAGTTTACTGACAATGAAAATTCAGACAACACTAAATTATAGATGAGAAGAAAAAAATAAAAAATGTTGGAGGCTTCTTGGGGAAACAGGCACATTAGTTCACTGTTGGTGAAGCTGTGGAACCCAAAGACATTAATTTATATATCAACTTTGACTCAGTGGTGGCAGTAATGGACATATTCCCCTAAGGATATCCAAGAAAGAGGAAAAGATTCCAACAATATAAAAACTTTAATGACAGCTTCTTTTGTTATGGCAAAGTATAGGAAACTAAACCCTGATGTTCTTCAATAGGGAGAGTTGAAATGAAACCTGGGAAGAAATATATGAATTGATGCAGAGTGAAATGAGTAGAACCAAGGGAATAAGTGATATCAAAAACAGTGAAGGACCAGCAAATTTGAAAGATATCAGAACTCTGATTATTGTAATGACCAACGTTTATTCAAGAGGACTTCCAAAGATTTGTGTTTCCTGCCTTCCAACCAAGAGGTAATGGATGGAAGATGAAGTCAAATTAGCCAATAACATACATTTTACAACATTTAATTAGTACAATGCTTTTTTACTTTCAATTTTATTCACCTCTTCTTTGATGTTCAGATTTTTTAATTTGGTGTTTAATTGGAGATTTGAAATATACTGTTCTTATAGGGTTTTCTGTAGTTGCATGCACAACCAATTCATTGATCTGTTCTTTCTTTCTTTTATTGATGTAAGCATTCAGAGACATTTTTCCTGAAGTACAGCTTTGACCAGATGCTACAGATTTTGATATGTTGCCTCATCATTAGCTTTCACTAAACTATGGTTTTCTATGATTTATCCTTTGATCATGTTATTCTTTATTTAGTTTCCAGTTAATTTTTAAAAACCCTTACCTTCTGGGGGCAGCTGGGTTGCTCAGTGGATTGAAAGCCAGGCCTAGAGATGGGAAGCCCTAGTTTCAAATCTGGTCTCAGACACTTCTTAGCTGGGCAAGTCACTTGACCCCCATTGCCTAGCTCTTACCACTCTTCTGCCTTGGAGCCAATACACAGTATTGGCCCCAAGACTGAAGGTAAGGGTTAAAAAGAAAAAAAACCCTTACCTTCTGTCTTCATATCAGTTCTAAGACAGAAGAGCAGATAGACAATTGGGATTAAGTGACTTTCCCAGTGTTACACACCTAGGAAGTATCAGAGGCCAGATTTGAAGTTAGGTCCTCTCAACTCCACACTTAGTGCTATGCCTACTGTGCCACCAGCTTCCCTCCAATTAATTTTTAATTTATGCTTCTAAAGTCCTTTTGTGAATATAATTTTTATTGCATTGCAGAAAAAAAGTTGCCTTTTCTGTTTTTGCTTGTTTTCATTTGTTGTGAGATTTTTAAGCCCTAATACATGGTCAGTAGTTGTGAAGATCTCATGTAACAGCTGAGAAATAGGTATACTCCATTCGGTTCTCATTCTAATTTCTCCATATCTAGGTCTATCATATCTAACTTTTCTAAAATTCTATTCATTTCTTGAATTGTTTCTCATTTATTTTAGGTTAGCTTTACCCAGGTCTGAGAGGAGTAAATTGAGGACCTCTCTAGTATAGTTTTCCTGCCTCTTTCCTCCTGTAACTCATTTGACTTTTTCCTCAAGAATTTGAATGCTCTGCTATTTGGTGCGTCCGTGTTCAGTATTGATATTAATTAATTGTCAATAGTTGCTTTTAGCAAAATGTACTTCCTTTGATTATCTTTTTTTATTGAGCTATTTTAAATTTTGCTTTGTCTGAGATCACTTTTGCTATTTTAACTTTAGCTGATGTGAATTAGATTCTGCTCCTGCCCCCTACTTTAACTCTCTGAGTGTCTGCATGTTTCAACAATATATTGCCAGGTTCTGTTTTCTAATCATCCTGCTACCCTTATATTTTATAAGTGACTTCATTACATTCACAATTATAATTGCTCATTGTGCATTTCCATCCCTCTTATTCCCTTCCATTTAACTTTTTTTATACTGTCCCCTCCTTAAATCTGTCTTGTGTCTGATCATTAAAATTAACCTCTCTGAATCTACACTCTTAGCACCATCCTTTCCCTTAGCCCCCTCCCGTCCTTACCCAGCTGTTTCTGTACTTACTCATACATACACATAAAGTGTGAGAGAAAAATCCCCTACCCTCTTATAGGAGAATTAGATTTTCATGTTAGCAGTAGTATTAAGTTAATTACATGATCTTAGTAGGCCTTTTGTGATTATTTTAGTATGTTTTAAAGTAAGATAACTGCTTGAATATAGTTAATCATTGTTAGCATAGGCCTCAGTTTTAGCCTTAGCCTGCAAAATTGCTCTATCATGCACCCTCGGCAATCCTGGTCTTGGACTTGTGACTGGGCCTTTATTAACATAGAGGTTTTTGCCTCCCTTACAAGCTGGTGACACCCCTTTGCCTTTGTATGCACTTCTTAAACATTATCAGGCTTTTGCCAGCTTTAAGGCCTGGCACTGTGAAAGAGTATTCTTTACTCTGTTGTCTACCTTGACTTAACACTAGCTTAAATACCCCTACTTAGTAGCTCACTAGACTGAAGACAGGATTAATTCTCCTTTGACTACTTTTAAATTCAATCAACAAAAGATTGAACACCCTCCTTAGTGCTAGGTAAGAAGCTAGCAAGGTACTTGGAGAATTCACACCCTTGGAAATTCAATCAACTAGGAATCTGTGAACTTTTTTGATGAGAAATTGACCTTCAGAAGGTGAGAAGTGAGAAGTGGATCCCACAGACACTACCTCATGGGCAGTGCTAGACAATCTGGAAACTATGATTAGCCCCTGTGAAGAGAGGAGAAGACAAGAAGTCACCATAAAAGCAAGCCCTGAACTCCCTCAGAGGAGATGGTCTTGAGAAGATAGTCTGAAGAGATCGTCTTCTGGAGATAGTTTTCTGACTGGGAGAGAGTCTTCCAGGGAGCTTCACTGGAGACTGAGGCTTGGATCGTGAGCTTGGAGCTCGAGCTTCAACTTGGACTCTGACTCCTGGACTACTTCATGGGGTGAGTAAAAGGCTGATTCCCTTCTTAGTTTCTGAAGAGACTAGCTTCCATCTTGGAGGAGGCCACAGGGTTACTCACTACCAGCCTTCCTGATTGAGAGCTAATTAATTGCTGCCTGGATTAAGCAGACCCGGAGTAAAACATTTAGGTTGATAGGACAGATGACCTCTCTAACCTCTTCACATTTCTTTACTTTGTTTCCTCTCCATTTTGTAAATATTTGTAAATAAATTTCTGACTCAAGATATAAACAAATATTGGCAACCACATAATTTCATATAATTATTGCCCAACCATTAATTTTAACACTTACAGCACTTCCTTACCCGGGTCATCTCAGTATACATCATCCTTGACTTCATCAGGCTTAGAAAGTAGGGTTCAGGCTCCCCCCCTCCTCCCACCTCCACTTCCTTCTTTGTCTATCAATTGACTTCTACCAATGAGAAGTATTTCCTGATTACCTCAACCAGTCCACATCTATTTTTATTACTGTCTTGGATTATTTCATAAATTGTGATATCCTTGGGGTATAAAGAAGTCCTCTCACAAGGCTTGGGGTCTTTTGGTCTTGACCTCACTTTATTGTGAGACTGACCCTCTTGCAATAAACCCATTTCTTTATGACTTGGAGACTTTATCATTTGCATTCCTGTGGTTAGAAATTACTCAACAAAAGCCATATACACTTCTCACACAAAATTTTCCCTCCATTTTAAAACTTTTCCTTGCATACCTCTTTAACATGAGATAATTTCACCCATTCTTTCTCTCCCTTCTCCCCTCTCCTAGTTCCTCCCTCTTTCTCATTATTCCATTCTTCTTTTGGAATTATCTCAACACTATAAATGCATACCCATGCCCTCTGAGTAGGTTCTTCACTACCCTAACGATCATAAAGTTCTTGGTGGATACATGTATCCCATATAGGATTGTAAAAAGTGTAATATTTTCAAGTGCCTTATGATTTCTCACTCAAATTCCCCTTCATATCTTTTTTTGAATTTTTTGTTTAAAAGTCAAATTTCCTATTCAACTCTAGACTCTTAGGATTGCTGAAACATCTTCTATTTCATTAACCATTTCCCCTATCCCCCTGATGGTGATGATACTACGATTTCCTCAGTAGGTTAATTTTAATTGTCATACTACCTCTTTTGCCTCCCAGAAGATCATCTTCCAAACTCTCTAGTCCTTAATAGTAATAAATACTAAATATCGAGTAGTTCTAATCATGACATCATGGTATTTCTATTCTTTCTTTCTAGCAGTTTATAGTACTTTCTCCTTAACCTAAGATTTGTGAATTTTGCTTATAATATTCCTGGGAGTTTTCATTTTGAGATTTCTTTCAGGAGGTTACCAGTGGGATCTTTAAAATTTTTTACTTCCTGCCCTCTAGTTATAAAATGTCTGAGTAGTATTCTGTTACAATTTCTTATATATGAGGTATAGGCACTTTTGTTATTATGGCTTCCAGATAGTTCAATAATTCTAATTCAATAATTCTAAGTATTGATTCCAAAACAGAAGAGCAGTAAGGTCTGGGCCATTGGAATTAAGTGACTTGCCCAGGGTCACACAGCTAGGAAGTCTCTAAGGCCAAATTTGAACCCAGGTCCTCTAAACTCCACACCTGGCGCTCTATCCTCTGCATTACCTAGCTACCCCTAGTTCAACAATTTTTTAAGTATTTCTCCTTCATCCCCTTTCCAAGTTATCTATTTTGCCTATGAGAAGTCCCTATTTTACATTTTTTTTAGTTTTTTGACTTTGTTGAAGGAGTTATTTTTTGAATGAAATTTTGTGCCTATTTTACCATTTAGCAAAGTATGATTTTTAAGGAATTTTTCATCTTTTGCATAACTTTTACTAAGGTTTTTATTCTTCTACCATAATTTTCTTAAATTGCTTTTAATTTCTTTTCCCAAGTTTTCCTCTACCATTCTTATTTGATTTTTAAAATCTCTTTCTTGAGTTCATCCAAGAACTTTTGCTGAGCTTATATCCATTCTGCATTTCTCTTTGAGGCATTGTTTGTACTCAATTAGGCCAACATTCTTAAGGGGCTATTCCTTCCCCAGTTACATAGGTAGAGAGCAATTGAGGCAGAATTTGAACTCATTTACATTTTCCTGACTCTAAACTCAGTGTCCTATCAGTATACATGCTGCCTGCCTCTAGGCTATTTTGAGTATCAATTCAATTATAAGAAAATTGACTAAAGTGTCCAAACCTTTTAGCCAGTGGCTCTACTGTGAGACTCATGACCCAAGGAATAGTAATAATAGTGAGCATTTACATAAAGTGATTTAATGTTTGCAAAGGGCTTTAGAGATAGTATCTCATTTGATCTTCATATCAACCCTAAGAGGTGGGTGTTCTTAGTGTACACATTCTACAGATAGGGAAAATAGAGGCAGTAATATATTAAATGTCTTGCCCTGGTTCACACAGCTAGTGTCAGAGATTGAATGTGAGTTCAAGTCTTCTGGCTCCAGTAGCAACACTATCCACTGTGCTGTGGAAAAAGGGGTCACATAATGATAAATTGTAGGAAGTGGAATCAGGTATACAAAAATATAAATTTCAAGAATAATAATAACTTAAGTAATAATAATAATTATAGAAATAATAATCCAAATGAGGCAAACCAAGACATCACAACAAAACACCCAAAATGATATTCATCCACATAGAACTCAGGGTGGGAATCTCCCTCAGTATGGGGGACCCCAGGGATGTGACGAAAGGAATCTAGATAAATTATGGTACTCAGGAGGGGAAGGAACGTCAAAGAGTCTAGAGGTGAATTTTAAGCCATTTCAGACTCCATTGTCTTATTAATGTTAACTGTTTTAGTCTGTTCCCCTCCCCTATAGAAAAGAAGTCTCTGTAATACAATTTTAAATACAAGGTCTTTTTCAAGTACTGTTAACCACTCCAACAGCTATCAAAATTGGAGAAAAGGACTCTAGGGTACCTTGCATCAACACTGATTGACTGAATCCTGTCACATGCAATTTTTTAAATTTGTACTCCTCTTATGACTGGATTGGAGACAATACAATTACAAAAGTCCACAGACAAGCTGGATACTGTTTTGGCTGACACATTGTCATGGCATGTAAACTATGAATTTCTGATTTTCAAATTTGATTATTGTTTTTCTTTTTATTTGTAATAGAATATTTGATGTTATTAATCCTAATACCTATGCATACCCAAAAGCTTTAGACTAGTGTTATGTTCAAACCCTGGGAATGTTGGTCTCACCTTGATTGACAAGGGAGACAGTTGGAGACATCAGAATGTTCTCAGGTGCTGTGAGCCAGGAACAAAAGTCAGTTGGCCTGAGAGTATAAATGCCCCAACAGCCATCTGGAAGGGGCCTTTGGCCATTGATCTTTGGGGTCTTGGTCCTTGACCATTGATCTGTGGGTCTCTGACTGTTGGTCATTGATTCTCTGTGAATCTCCCTAGATCTTTAGGTATCTGAATCATCATAGCTATTTAGATCTCTGGGCCTGGGTGGTGATCGGGAAGAAGGAGGTCTGAGAAGAGGGTGGTTTTTTTAAGGGTGGTTACTTCCTGAAGGTTGTGAAGGCTAACAGATCACAAAATGATAATAGGAAGCTGAGAGAGAAATCAATACAGTTGCATCCAGCAGGGCAGTCTCTCTCTGGTTTGGCAGTGGCCAAGCTGAATCAGAGGGGGTTGTGAAGAACAATAGCTCCAGCTTTATAAATCAATAAGCCTCCAGTCCTGAGGGGTTACAGCCAATAGATATTAGTTTGACAGGGTCCCCAATCCCCAATCCATATCCTGATTGTCCTTTCCCCATTAAGATCATAGATAAATTATTTAATAAGTACCTTCCTAAGTGGTCATTATATCAGGACCCATGGGGAGGGAGCAAACACATTCAGATGGACAATGTGATCCAAGGCTAATCAGAGCCCAATATTAATAATTGATCGAACCCCAGGTGGGACCTGAAGGGTTACCCATCCACCTGATCATTTAGGGTCCTACCTGGGCACTGTTATTTAGAAAGGGGAATTTATAACATCAAGCAAAGGTGATTGGGTTGGTGTTCTCCAATCACCAGCAACCTAGGGGAATACAGAGACACAGCTTCCCTCACCAGTATCCATATATCCCTCTAGTACCCTTTATTTCTCTATAACACTAGAGATTATTAAGTATTATCAGACCTTGACTAATAATTCTGTCTAATTCCAGAAGGGATCACAAAAGAGCCACTGTACAGTGCCATGAAACACAAGGTCAAAGAGACCACCAATCCCTTTGAGACTGCTGAGAATTTGCACCAAGCTAGAGGACTTGTTTTGAGGTTTGAGGAAGAGGCTGTTTGACGATATCAGATGCTGGACTCCCCTGTGCCACATTCCAACAAGTACCTTAGTTTGGCTGACATTTTGGCTCCTCTATCCCTGAGATTGAAGATAAAATCAAGGCAGGGAATCACATATTTTCCCTTTTACTTCAAAATCTAGTCCCTTTTCTCTTCTATAATATAGCCATTTTCTGTAGTCCTTGCTGCTGTTGGGTAAAGTGCTATATTACTTCAATTGTCCTACAGACTTGGGGCCTGATTCAAGGACCTATTATGGGCTCATTCTTGCTTACTCAGAGTTTTACATATACATAGATTTTGATTTTTTTCCCAAAAATTTATTTTTTTCCCTTTCTTTTTGTGTTTTTTAAAATATGTTTTTGGGTTTTCTTTTGAGAATTCATTCATATACCCCATAACTTGGGCATGTATCCTGGATTGATCCAGGTGTTGGTCAACACTCTCCTCAGGAAGGATTGTATAATTTTCATAAAATCCAAGATTAAAAATTTTTTTTCTGAGAGAAATTTCAGGAAAAGAAGCTTGCTAATCCTTGAATCAAGAAAGAGAACTTTTAAAGAAGGCATCATAAAGAAGCCTGCAGAAACTATACACTGCATCAGAACATCCAGAATGAACTTTGGGATATATTGAATCAAACTGAAGGGAGTTGAACACATTTATTTTGAATATAAACTCTTATACCTAAGGGGATTGCCCCCTAATTGGCTTTTGTCAATGTACCTACCAATCATTGGTTTTGCTCTCTTCTTTTTTTATTTCCCTCTTATCTCCAACTATTGTAACTTCCTCTTAGAAAGTGCAATATTGTATGCACCTTTAGCTAGAAGATCTCTAGAGGTATAAGCTGGATATTTGAAATGATTCATTGGGGAAACTAGTGTTATATTGAATCTCTGGGAGCTTGAAGTTCATTCAATAATTGACAGATAACACTAATATAACACTAGGCATGTAAATCTGAGAGATTTCAACACTTCTCCTGAGAGAATCTCGGAGGAGATTATGAAAGAGAGTTTTTTTTTTATCTTAACTGAATCAAGTTCTTGGAGTGTTCCACCCTATTAACTTAATCAGTCAGGAATTTGTGAATCCTTTTGATAAGAGTTCACATCCTTGTTCTTCTTTGGAAGCTGAGACTCTCCACTTCTCTGGCTGGAGATTAAAACTATGTTGGGTAGAGAGCTAGATTTCTTAAGAGCAGACTTAAGTGTGGTAGGCTAAACAATCCCCCCTGATACAGGCCACCAGCACAGCAGTAGCAGAAGTGCTCCCTCAGCAAGAGCCACCAGTACAGCAGAAGCAGAAGTCCTCCCTCAGCAAGAGCCACCAGTACAGCAGAAGCAGAAGAAGCCCTGCCTCAGCAAGAGCCACCAGCTCAGCAGCAGAAGAAGTAATGACCCAGAATGCTCTCTGATGGCTTTTATAAGCAGTTTTCTCTACGTCACTTCCTGTCTCTCTGGTTCCTCCTTCCTTTTGCTGTGGACTGGTCTGTCACACCTCAGGAACCAAACAAAGTCTCTCAATTTGCCTAGCACTACCCAGGGGTCAGTGTCTGTGGGATCTACCTCTCCTCCTCTGAGGGTGTGAACTCTTATGAAAAGGATTCACAAGTTCCTAAATGATTAAGTTAAAAGAGTGGAGCACTTCAAGTACTTGATTAAATTAAGATAAAAAAATTCCCTTTCACTGTGCCACCAATAGCCTAAAGGAATAATGCTCTACATTAACCAAAATATTTATACTAGAGCTTTGTGTAATCAAAGAACAAGAAACAAGGGAGCATATTAATCAGTTGATACAGAAAGCTGTCAAAGCCCATGACATTTGTTATATTCATATCCTGGGAAATGGTGGATGCCACCTTGAATAATGGGGAAGGCAGTTGGAAGACATTGGAATGTTCCTGGGTGCTGTGAGCCAGGGGCAAATGTTGGTTGGCCTGGCAGTATAAATAACCCTGACAGCCACTTGGAAGCCCTTTGGTCTTTGGTCTTTTGGTCTTTGGGCTTGGGTCTTTGGGCTCTTTAGATCTTTAGGTCTCTAGTTCTCTGGGTGGTGAAGGGAGGCTGAGAGGTTTATGAAGAAGAGGGTAGGAAGAATCTGAATATTTCCTGAAAACTGTGAGAGCTAGTGCATCACCAAACACAGATAATGAGAAAGCTGAGAGAATAAGATCACCAACACAGCTGCATCAACAGCAGTCCCTATTCTCTGGCTTGGCTGTGGCCAGGCTGGGCCAGAGGGGTAGTGGAGAATAAAGCTCCAGCTTTTACTAGATCAATAGCCTCCAGTCCTGATTGTCAACTAGTTATATATATTAGATTGACAGGGTCTCCAATCCCCATTCTTTATCCTATTTATCCTTTCCCTGATTATAGATTATAGATAAAAGAGAGTTTAACAAGTACCTTCCTGAGTGGTCTTTATATCACGACCCTTGGGGAGGGAGTCAATGCAGTCAGATATCAAACTGTGATCCAAGGCAAATCAAAAGCCCTATAATAATTCATCCAACCCCAGGTTGGACCTGAAAGGGTTACTCATCCACCTAACCTTTCGGAGTCCTCCCTGGACAACTGTTATAGAAAAGGGAAAATTATAACAACTATCAAGGGTGATTGGGGTTGGTGTTCCCCCATCATCTGCAACTAGGGAGAATACATAGATACATTCACATCTCTATATATCTATATCTCCCTAGGCCCTTTCGTTTATAACACATTTAGCACAGCTTATCACCAGCTCTAAAAACCTGCACAGCAGATGTCATAAGGATGGATGTTTCACTCAGTTTTCCTTATGCGACTCTTTTCTCACTAGCCTTCCCTTTTACTGAAATTATTGAAATCAGTATCCTTTCTCAGCCTCAGGGAAACACAGAAAAACAATACAGGCTAATGACATGTTGCCAACACTGTCCCACCGCTGAGATTTCCTAGACCTGTGGGAGTTTTTTACCCCCACAAATTGAGGAATGGCTGATTAAGTTATGATATAAGAATGCTATGGGATGTTACCGAGGACTACTGACAAACAATAGCATTTCAGAAGAACTTTCATTACATTTATAGGACTTTGTACCCAATGTGAAATTTAGATTATCTAATTAAGTCTTTGCTGATACAAGGGTTGGCTTGCTAATTAGATCCCTAAGTTTTATTCTCCAATGTACAGTCAAGAATAAATTCGTGGGGGCAGCTGGGTAGCTCAGTGGAGTGAGAGTCAGGCCTAGAGACAGGAAGTCCTAGGTTCAAACCCGACCTCAGCCACTTCCCAGCTGTGTGACCCTGGGCAAGTCACTTGACCCCCATTGCCCACCCTTACCAATCTTCCACCTATGAGACAATACACCAAAGTACAAGGGTTAAAAATTAAAAAAAAAAAAAAAAAGAATAAATTCGTGTCAAAGTTTTCCTATAATCATGGTTTTTATAAGCCTTCCTTTGAGTGTGAATATTCTGATGTCTAGATACCTCTCACTTTGAGCAAAAGGCATGTCCCCAGTAAGCACATTCCTAAGGTTTCCCTCCACTATGAATCCTCTGATGTCAAGTAAGAGATGATCTCTGACTGAAGGACTTCCCACATTGAGCCCATATTTAGCTTGTATTCAGAATGACTAATAAGCTCTGTACTTCATTTGAATGCTTTTTTTCACTCATAACTTAGATAAGATTTCTATTTGGTATGAATTCTCTGATGGGAAATAAGGGATGACTGTTGCCTGAAAGTTTTACCACACTGATTATATTCAGAAGTTTTACCTCTGCTGTGGATGGTCTGATGAACAACAAGAGATGAGCAGTCCTTAAAAGTTTTGCCACAGTCATCACATTCATAGAGTGTCTTTCCAGTGTGGATTATCTTATGTTTACTAAGACTGGAGCTACATTTGAAAGCCTTTCCACATTGATTACATTCATAAGGTTTCTCTCCACTGTGGATTCTCTGATGTTTAACAAGACCAGAATTGTATCTAAAAGTCTTTCCACACTGTTTACATTCATAAGGTTTCTCTCCAGTGTGGATTCTTTGATGAACAACAAGAGATGAGCGGTGGCTAAAAGTTTTGCCACAGTCTTCACATTCATAGGGTTTCTCTCCACTGTGGATTCTCTGATGTTGGGCAAGTTTAGAGCTCTGTCTGAAAGTCTTTCCACATTGATTACATTCAAAAGGTTTCTCTCCAGTATGGATTCTCTGATGAACAATAAGAGATGAGCGGTAGCTAAAAGTTTTGCTACAGTCTTCACATTCATAGGGTTTCTCTCCAGTATGGATTCTCTGATGTAGGGCAAGTATGAAGTTGAATCTGAAAGCCTTTCCGCATTGTCTACATTCATAAGGTTTCTCTCCAGTGTGGATTCTTTGATGTAGAGCAAGAGTGGAGCTCTGTGTGAAAGTCTTTCCACATTGTTTACATTCATAAGGTTTTTCTCCAGTGTGGATTCTCTGATGTTGAACGAGAGTAGAACTGCATCTGAAAGTCTTTCCACATTGATTACATTCATAAGGTTTCTCTCCAGTGTGGATCCTTTCATGTAGAGCAAGATTGGAGTTCTGTGTGAAAGTCTTTCCACATTGTTTACATTTAAAAGGTTTTTCTCCACTATGGATTCTCTGATGCCCAGCAAGTCTGGATGAATTTGGGAAAGTCTTTCCACATTGATTACATTCATAAGGTTTCTCTCCAGTGTGGATTCTCTGATGAACAACAAGATTGGACTTCTGTCTGAAACTCTTTCCACATTGATGACATTCATAAGGTTTCTCTCCAGTGTGGATTATCTGATGTAGAGCAAGTCCAGAATTGCACCTGAAAGTCTTTCCACATTGATTACATGCATAAGGTTTTTCTCCAGTGTGGATTCTCTTATGTTCAGCAAGTTTGGATGACTTTGTGAAAGTCTTTCCACATTGATTACATTCATAAGGTTTTTCTCCTGTGTGGATTCTCTGATGTGCAGTAAGACTGGAGCTCAGCCTAAAACTCTTTCCACATTGATGACATTCATAAGGCTTCTCTCCAGTGTGGATTCTCTGATGTAGAACAAGACTGTCCCTCCGTGTGAAAGTCTTTCCACATTCATTACACTCATAAGGTTTCTCTCCAGTGTGGATTATCTGATGTTGAGTGAGTCTGGAGTTGATTCTGAAAGTCTTTCCACATTGATTACATTCATAAGGTTTCTCTCCTATATGACTTCTTTGATATACAACAAGGTATGCATTTTCACTGAAAGTTTTAATGCATTCATGATACTCATAAGATGTCTCTCTAGTATGAATCTTCTGATGGGAAATAAGAGATGACTGTCTCTTGAAGGTTTTTCCACATTGCATACATTTATGCAGCTTTTGGCTAGTATGAATTTTTTGATGGTGATTAAGCGATGACTGTTTCTTAAAGGCTTTACCACAGTCATTACATTCATAACATTTCTTTCCATTATGAATTTTCCAGTGGTCAGTGAGCTCTGAATTATGACTGAAGGCCTTCTCAATTGCATTATGTGTATAAAACAATTCTCCAACATGACTATTCTGGTGTCCAATTAGTTCTGATTTTACGTTGAAAGTCATCTCATAGTCATGATATTTATAGGTTTGTAATACAGGATACTTCTCTTGAGACTCAACAAACTCCACTTGTTCAGTAAAGTATTCCCTATATTTACTATCTTGATAATAGTCATTGCCTGAGATCATTTTCTTGCAATGAATTAACATGGAATACTGCCTGATGTTCTTTCTATTTTTATCAAATTCACAGTGAATCTTTTGTGCTTTTTCTTTCTTGAAATCAGAGTCACAGATATCTCTCAGACTGAAGTCACAGTGATCATCATTCATGAATCTTTGCTGTTGTAACTCTTCCCTGAGCTTCACAATAATCTCTCTCATTTCAAGCCTACTCTCTCCATCTGAAGGAAACAAAGAAATGTGTACATGAGGACATGTGAACATATAGCCAAGCAGATAAACTTCTCTCCACTGACAAAGTAAACTTATTCATAATTTATTTCCATGGCAAAGAGAAGATGCTTCAAAAACAAATTAGCAGAATCAATCATTTGAAAGTTCTATTACCTCACATGCCCTGGGTTGCCTTAATTTACAGAGAGCTTCATGAACAATAATACTGGAGCTTCATACAAACCTGCATCACCAAGTGGGACCAGCATTCTCATTACATTCCCACTTTGGGTCAATGAGATCAAAATATCAGAATAAGATGACCAACATCCTGCAGCTGAGACCAAAACACAACATTGAACTTTCTTTTTAAAAGAAAAATGATTTTATTATTGCATGTTTACTTGCTTATATTTTTCTCCCTAACTTTTATCTTCTGTCTTAATATCAATTCAAAGACAGAACAAGAGCAAAGGCAATTGGGATTAAGTGACTTGCTCAGCATTACACAACTAGGAAGTGTCTGAGGCCAGATTTGAACCAAGGTTCTCCTGAGTTGAGATTTGGCACTCTATCTACTGAGATATCTAGTTTTCCCTCACATGTTTATGTGTCTGAGTATGTGTACAGACCATTATGTAAGTGGTAGTTTAAAAATGTCAAATAGCATGTGTGCAGTATCATTTTAGTGTTAACACTGCACAAGTCTGAGTTAATGCTGTGCAATTAATACTAAGAGAATTGTTCTGTAAGAAAGCAAGGGAGATCCAGAAAACCATCTACTTCTGCTTCATTGACTACACTAAAGGCTTTGAGAAGAGAATGTGGCAAGTCCTCAGAGAGATGGGAGTACTGAATCATCAAATTTGTCTCCTGAAGAACCTGAAGGTGGATCAAGAAAATAGAACTGAACATGGAACAATAGATTGGCTTAAGACTGAAAAAAGAGGATGGCCAGACTTTATATTGCTACCTTATTTATTGTCCGTGCAGAAGACATCATATGAAATGCCAGGCTGAATGAATTCAAAGCCAGGATTAAGACCACCAGGATTAAGGTCACCAGGAAAAGAGCAATCATCTCAACTGTGCAGACAATCCTACTCTGGGGGTAGAAAGTGAAGAAGAACAAGAAGATTCTTGATGAGGGTGAAAGAGGAGAGTGTAAAAACTGATTTGAAGATTAACATTAAAAAAAAAAAGACCTTGGCAACTGGTCCCATCACTTCCTGGAAAATGGAGGGAGAAGAATGGAAGCAGGGTTTGATTTTATATTTTTGGGCCAAAGATCACAGCAGATGGTGAGTACAGCCATTAAAATTCCTCCTCATTTTGGGGAAAGCTCTGGCAAATCTGCATGGCCTACTAAAAAGCAAAGTCATCACTTTGCTGACAAAAATCCAGACAGCCAAAGCTAAAGTTCTTCCATTAGCAATGTATGTCTTGAAAAGTTGGAGTATAAGGAATGCTGAGCATCACAGAATTGACACTTTCAAATTGTGGTTCTAGAAAAGATTTTTGAGAGTCCCTGGGATAGCAAGAAGATCAAATCAGTCCATACTTGGTGAAATCAATTCAAACAATTCACTGGAAGGTCAAATATTAAATGGAAGCTTAAATATTTTGGCCATTTAATGACAAAGTAAGACTCACTGGAAAAGACCCTGATGTTGGAAAAGATTAAAGGAAAAGAGGATGGGGGTGATGAGATGGATAGTGTCATGGAAACAATGAACAGGAACTTGGACAGTTTTCAAGAGATAGTGGAGAATAAAAGGAACTGGCATGGTCCATGGGGTCATGAAAAATTGGAAAAGATTGAATAACTAAAATGACAAAAATTAATTTTTTTAGCTCAAACATTTTTGCAATACAAATTTGGTTGGATTTGTAAAAGCTATAATTCTTGTCACATTTAGTAGTTAAATTCACTGTGCTTAGTAAGGATGGCAAGTACTACCTTACACTCAGCTACTTGAAAAATATTTTCTTTGGGAAAGCATCACTTAAGGTTCCCTGATTTTAGGGAGTGGAGTATTATCTTGCGATGGAATACAAGGCAATTGCTGCTAAGAACCAGGAACTGACAACAATCACTGAAACAATCAGTTCCTGACCAATCCTCTGGAGATGATTTCCTTCTTAATGATTGTATATTCATGTATATCATTGTTTTTCTGGGGATGTGTCAGCATATTTTGGGGGGTTTCCAGAGGTAAATATTACAGTAGTCTGCACTGACTATAGATACCATGTTTTGGTTTAAGGATGTCTTTAAACAGAGAAGCCTTAGCTCTTTGCCTGAGTCTCAGATAAGGTACACAGCTCAGAAGTGCCAGCAGCAGGATTGGAATGCCCCTCTTCTTCCAGTCATCTCTACTGTACTGTACAGAAATGGGCAGCCATTTTCTGTAGGTACAAAAAGGCAGTTTGCCACTTTGGAACTCAGAACCTGGCAAAGCAGCCCTGGCCATGTGCAAAGGTAACAGTTAGGGACAGAGTATAAATTGAAGTCCACAGACCCCTCAGGATCTCAGTTTTCTCCTTGGGTTAGGGAGACAAGAGGTGACAGACTAGGCCCCGGGAGGTGGGAAGTTTTGATATAGGCAGGCAGGCAGGGTCAACCTTCCTCTACCCATATCAAACACCTTTTATTGGCATAGCCAGTAAGTTTTATTACTATTCAAGATTATTCAGCAAACAACAAGAATTACATCAGCATCTGACTCAGGGACTTCATAGCCCTGGGTTCAGCATCAAACAGCTTCAGAGTCAAAGGGAGACCCCCAAGGTCACTTTGAACTCTGCACCTTAGGGAACATCTTCATTTTAAATATTTATTTAGACTTATAATACTTTAGGCAAGATTATTCAGGGTTTCCATCACCCACTCTCCTACTCCCAATTTACATAACCTTTAATTTACCAAAAAAACAGTTTAATCTCTAAGCTTATTGTGATCTTTAAAAGTCAACAACTTACTTTGATGACAATATCTGTGATTGTGTAGTCAGATCCTGATAACATCTTAAACTGGTCCTAGCCCCTTCAAGCTAGTGCTAGCCTTATAAATATAACCAAAGGTTTCAGGAATAAACATTCAACTTCCTAGTTGCCTTCTAGCCAACTGAAAGCCAGAAACTGGTTCATAAGGCCTTGTGGTTAGGTACAGAATTTTCACTCTTAAAGGAAGCTCAGCCCAGCTGGTGTGGGGGTTAAATCTTATTCTCATATCAAGCTGTGCTATTGGGCTTCTCCTGAGTTATCTTAAATACTACCTTAGCCCCCTACTGGTCATAATACTACCCAGAGACAAACAGCCTAAAGTTGGGCTTTCCAAGCCAGCCCTGGGCCTAGCAGGGGTGCTTCCTTCTCTGCAGGCCCCAGGTGGAGCGGGTCAGGAAATAATGACAGAATAGGGTCTCTGGGACCCCTGTCCTCTCATATAGGTGGCCTCTTAGCTGCTGGTCTCCATGGCAATACCCCCAATCATCAAGGACCCTGGACCTCTGGAGACCTCCCAGAGGTGAGAATCCAGTAGTAGTCTGGGGAGGCAGCCAAGCCCCAACCCCCAGTCCAGCCTCTTCTCTCTCTCTCCCCCTACCCGATTTACAGGATATTCAGGAGAAACCAGTACCTGACAGAATGAGGTCCTGGACCCTGAGCTCTTTTCTCAAGCTGAATTGACAAGCATTCAGAGTCTACTGCAGAGAGCACAACTCCAATGGGGTACCTGTGGTGTTTGAATGTCTAATGTATGTTTGCCTAAAAGACTAGTCTTTGGAGGACTCACACGAGACAGGAGCTCACATGGAAGTCAAAAGAAGTGGTGGGAGACACTGACACTGGCACTAGACCATCCAGGACAGTTTGCCCACATGAAAGAAGGCTCTGTGAGCCCAGTAGAATTTCAGAAGTTCAAAAGAAATGTGGCATATGGAACTTTAGAAACATCTCATCTCAACTCTCCACACGGGCTAGTTGTGCCGGACTTGTGGCAGAGCCTTCCAAGCTTTTACTGGACTGGTCAGCCACAGCTGCACTCACTGCACATCGACCCTGACATAGGGATGACGTTCTGGTCCTCTTCAATTAGGAAGGACAACGATCAAACAAACTCCTTCTCGGGGTCCCACTGCATTTTTATTTCCTTTTTTTAAACCTTTTCCCTTCCATATTAGAATTAGTACTATGTGTTGGTTCTAAGGCAGAAGGGCAGAAAAGGTTGGGCGATAAGGGTCCAGTGACTTGCCCAGGAACACAAAGCTAGGAAGTGTTTGAGGTCAGACATGAACCCAGGCCCTTCCATCTCCTAGTCTGGCTCTCTATCCACTGAGCCACCAGGCTGCCCCTTCACTTCATTTTCAATCCTCTCTTCACATGCTAAATGTTGTTTACATTTTTATTAGCTTGTGGTCCTTCCTGTTTCTCTTTATTGATCTGCTTCATGCCTATCTCCATGGGTTTTCCTTGGCTGCCCCATATTCTTAGAATGCTCATCCTGCCTTCTCTGAGGCCCCAGTAAAGCCCACCACCCACAACAAGCCTTTTGCAATCCTCCTTGTCCAAGCTGCTATCCCTTTCTAAATTAACTGCAATTATTCACCCATGGACTGTGTTTTACATCCTTGTGTCCAAGTTGTTTTCCCAACAGTCTGGGAGGTCCTTGAGAGGCAAGAAGATGTCACCTGCTTTTCTATGAATCTCCAGCACTTCCCACAAGGCCTGGCTTGAAAAAGGTCTAGGAAAGAGCTTATATTAGACAGCTAAGCCCTTTGGGATGCTTCCAACACAGTTACATGACACAAGTTTCCAAACAATAGATTCTATAGGATCCAAGTTTGATTCCTGGAAAAAAATCAAAAGGTCATGGAGCCCAATCTCCTTATTTCACAAATGGGGAAACTGAAGTTCAGTGACTTAACCAGGATCTCACTATTAAAAAATGTCTGAAAAGAAGTTACAAATCAAGTCTTCTGACCCCTAAATCTGGTATTTCCTTCACAGTGGCATGTAGTTACCTCTTGTGGTAAAAGAACTCATCAACGAGATTTCATTTCACTCACCCAGACAGGAGTTGCTTGGGCCTTCTCCCTTCAGCATCCATGGTGTTTCCCCTTGCTCAAAATAGGAGAACAAATCTTCTCTGGGAACTGGAAGACCTGGGCATTTGCAATAAGGAAGAGATGAGGACAGAAAGTCACTTGTCAGTTTGTTCTCTTCAGGGAAAGGGTGCCATGGAAGACAGGTCACAGGATGGGTCCCAGGACTCCTCAAGGATTGTTTCTATGATATGGATCATTGTTTGGTGGAGAATGGAAAGGAGATAATTGGAAATCATAAAATTCTCTTTTTCCTACTTTCTTCACAGAAAGATGGATTGATTCCATAGATTCTATTATCTAGAAATTGAGACAATACAGAATGCCGTGGAGTATGCCTTGGAGATAAATTCAGAAAGCCCTGAGTTCAAATTGATTCTCAAATAATCCATTCTCAAATACCTACTGCCTAAGTTTCTCAGGAAGTCACTTAACCTCTGTTTGCATCTGTTTCCTGAAGTGTAAAATGAGGATAAATATCATCTAACTCAAAGCGTTTTTATGAGAATTAAATTAGATAATATTTTAAAAGAAAGTTTTTATCATGGTGTCTGACATGTAGTAAACATATAGAAATGCTTATTCCTTTCCCTTCCTTTTCCACCATTTGTACTGGAATTTGGGTGAGGTATAAAGGAAGAACAAAGACATACTTGGCCTCTGAGAGTAAGACTAAGAGTAGTGAGCTAAAATTTTATGCTTATTAATAAAAAAGATCACTCCAAAGACCACTCCTCAAACCCAAAGAGGAAGGGGCTATTTTGGGAGGTAGGGGGTTCCCTTCATTGCCCATCTTTTCAAGGAAAAAACTGCATGAGCAGGTTTCAGAAATGTGGCAGACAAAATTTGTGCTCAGGTAGAAGTCAGACTAGCTATAATCCTTGACATAACTTCTTAAGGCTGAGACTCTTGAACACTGATTTGATTTTTTGACCTGAAGGTATCCGGAACCAGTAAGAGACAACTTCAGGAGCAGTAAGGAAACCCTTAGCTCAGTATAACTGCAAAGACCTTTTATAGGAGAACAAAAAAAAACCAGGAAGATCCTATTCTACCTCACTTGAGAGATCAGTATTTTGGCCTTACTAATAATTGATAAGTGGTAGAAACCTCCCACACTAGGGAGAGAATGAAGACAATCCCTTCATGGTAGATTCAGAATTGCCAGGGGAAGTGGTCCTTACCCAGAGAGAGCACATTCTGGGCATTCTCCAACATGACCTCCTTGTACAGCTCCTTCTGACCAGGATCCAAGAGGCGCCACTCCTCCTGGGTGAAGTCCACAGCCACGTCCCTGAATGTCAGCAATACCTACACCACCAAAAGTCACAAGGCACAGAGCTGGAGGAGACTTCAGACGTTATCTAATCCAGTGGTCATTAAGTTTTAGAAGAATCTGAAGCAAAAAAAGATTCCTTCAAAGGCCTCCCCCTCATGAGTGTCCAAATCAGCCCTTTGCCCCTTAGTCATGAGAAGCTTTTTATATGGTCAGTTGTAAGAAAGTTGAGAAATGTGTTTCTATGAATGGTTTCTACCTATGAGATCTGACGAGCTATATGTCCTATCAGTGACATATGAGGATCTCTGGAGGGAAAAAAAAGATGATGTGAAATCTCTTCCCCACATGCCAACCAGGAGTCTATCAGATTTGGTACTTGCCAGTAGCAGGCCCCATCCCTGCAAGCCAGCACAAGCCTTTGAGACAAGTGAATCAGCAGTGACTTCCAGAGCTCTCATGCCACAGACCATAAGGAGGCCAGGCAACTGGTCAGAAGGAGATCATAGAGTCCCCTTCACTGGTATTGAGTGTAGGAATCTGTTGTATTACCCCTAGGGCGATCTGGGTCCCAGGATGAGCAGGAGCACAAGCACACCAGAGCCTGTGACTGCAGTGCTGCAGGAATCCTGATCATAGTTCCAAGGTGGAAAATAGTGCTTGTGGTTGCTTACAGACTGAGACAATAGTGACTATACAAGGCCCAAGAGACATAAAAAGGCAAACAGGAAAGAAAAAAATAAAGGATTCATAAGGTTAAATTCTTTACATTCCTACAGGTATAGGTGATACCTGTCACTCTTAAGAACTTTAGCATAATTAGGGCAGTTAGGAAGAATTTACATAGACAAAAGGCATGAGTATGAGTTGACTATGATGGTATGATAGCCAAAGGGAAAAAAATTAATGAGTAAGAAAGATGGATACACTGGGAGAAAGAGGTAAAATGGAATAAATTATTTCGCATAAAGGAAGTGGGAAAGAGATTTTTATGGTGGAGGGGAAGATGGGGGTAATGGGCAATGTTTACTCTCCTCAGAATTGAATCAAGGAGGGAATAACACTCAATGTAGTATAGAAATCTATCTTATCCTATAGGAAAGTAGGAGAGAAGAATAAGATGAGGGGAAGGGAACTGATAGAATGGATAATTGAGGGAGGCAGTGGTCAAAAGCAAAACTTGTGAGAAGGAACAAGGTGAAAGGAAACAGAGATAAACAGGGATAATAGGATGGAGGAAAATATATAGTAATCATAACTGTGAATGTCTCTAATTTACCTAAAAAATGGAAGCAGATAGCCGAGTGGGTTAAAAAACAGAATGTGAAAAAATATTGTTTAAAAGAGACATATCTGAAGCAGAAAGACACACAGAGAGTAAAGGTAAGGCATTAGAGCAGAATCTATCATGCTTCAGAAGCAAAAGAAACAGAAATAGGAATCATGATCTCAGACAAAGCAAAAAAAGATCTAATCAGAAGACATAAATACTAGGAATTTGATGATCTTCCATCTCACTTTATTTTATTTTTGTTTACAGTAATATGACTCACTTTTTTTAGAGTTTTTTAAAAGGGTTTTTTTAGAGTTGATCATTTTGGAGCAATTCTCTATCAGGTAAAACAATTTTTTTTTATCATTTTCATTTCTTCTTTAAAACAAATGATGAGAAATAAAGGCTCTAAACATACTCCTGTAACTCTAGAACTAGAAAGTCCTCTGTTAATCTGCTCTTATTTATACACGATGTCTCTTTACCTTGATGATTTTAAATGGGAAAATGGAAATTTTTCTTGAATTTGACATTTTTCCTGCCAGTTCTCCACTGGCAAGGTTGGGCATTCAACTCATGTCTTCCTCTTTTACATTTTCAGAAGAAATCTTTGCTCCCTCCACTTGGCCTCCCAAGATAGCTGCAAGCCACCCCATCTAAGGATAAGCAGAAGGGCTCTGCAGCTCTTGCAAGCACACTCCCACTACAGAAGTGAGGGATTTGGTTCTGTAAAGGTAACCACAATAGATGAGACTGTTGGGAAACCTCTCTGTTATACATCTAACTCCAAGGTATTCAATGAACCACCACCATGTTTTATCAAGAGTCACATTGAGGACCAGACACTGTGCTTGGAGAACACTGGAGATGAATTTCCTCTCCTAGTCATCCCTGCTGCTCCAGTCCTCCAACTCAGTTCCAACTGCCTCTGGCACCTCACAGTAGATGCTGCCTATGCCCATGAAGTCTAATGTTGTGCCCACTGCCTATGCCTTAGAAGGAAGCTGCCAGTGTCGCAGTGGCATAAGTGTGCATCCATCTGATACTCCTCATGCTTCAATGTAAACTGAGATCTTCCAAATTCTAACCATGAGAGGAAAATCATTCTCCGAGGTCTAGAAATCTTTTGGACTGTGCTCTTCTAATGCCCTTGGGCTTTTTAAAGCTGTCTTCCTCATTTGGCATTTATGTTCCAAGGGAGGAAGTCAGTCTTGGCCTGATTTCTCTGATTTTTGCATTTGACAATTAGAAGTTTGCCTTTTCCCTCTTCTTTCCCTTCGATTGTCATTTGTGTCTGCTTTGGACCATGTGTTACCCATAGAGGAATGCCCTCTCTGCATTTAGTATTGGCCCATCAAGAAACAGGTCCATCTTTTGGCCAAAGAGAGGATTGGAAGAAGAAATTTAGTTGAGTCGCTTTTAATCACTTATGAGGATTCCCCTATTAATCTTGTGATAAGTAGTAACTGTGGAATTTAAATAAGATATAATCAAAATAGGATTTAAAGCTTCAGCAGTGATGCAAGTGCCTGATCTCTTTCAATAACTTTGCCATATCCCCTGGAGGTTGGGACATGGGGAAATGGAGCCCCTAGCTCCCAGGTTTCATAACCAGTCACTGGAGAAAGGAGAGGGAAGAAGAGAGATGGGTGCCCATCACCCATGTTCATCCCTGTCTCCCCTCAACCCTCTCCCCATCCTCATTGTTTCTAGCCATAAATTGTAAAGGAGGAATTTTGTAAAGAGAGGTAGAAGGCCACAGAATGTTGGGAATGTACGAAGTGAGAGGCGAACCCATTTAGAATCCCAGAAAGAGGAGGGGGTGGAGAGTTTGAACTGCCAGTGAGGAGAGGGTTGGAGGTGTGCCTCTGGAGAGAAAGCTTCTCCCTGAGCCTGCTCTGGCCTCTTGTCAAACCTCTGAGCCATTCCTGTGAGCAGTTCTGCCAAGACTTGAATCCTGCTAAAGCCTAGAAGACCAAAACTGAGGGAAGGAGCCGATCAAACGGTCACGGTTTCGTCTCTGAGGTGGACCCAGTCACTCTCGACCCCATATCTTCTACACCAAGCTATGTCTATCCTAAAGACTTGAATACCTGCGTGGGTTTAGTTTAGGGTTAGACAGATAGCAGGGGATTCCTAGGCAGAGAGAGAAGAGAGAGCAGCCTGGTCTAGCCGGGAAAGAAGAGACTTTGCTGTTTAAAGTCAGTTTGGGAGGGCTTGAGTTAGATCCTATAGAAATAGGGACTCACCTGCAACCCACACACCTCATTCCCTTTCCTACTGTTTCCTAAATAAACCTCATTACCCTGAAACGCAGCCAGTTAGGATTCGTACTGGCCTAGGTCAGAGAGCGTCGCCATCTTTGCTTTCTGGTCTTGAAAGGACGTCCCTGCCAGGCTGGGTTATGCCAAATCCCAGTCAACCGCCATTACCCATTAAGCAGGGTCTCTCTCTTTCACTTAATAGTTGGCGAGCCATAGCCAGGGTTTGAACTTACTTACGTTTTGAGCAGATTTGGGAGTCAGGAAGGCAGTTTGTGGCCACAGGAAGACTGAGGCCTGCACAGAGGAGAGAAGCCAGTGTGGGAGTACTAGGCAGCCATTTTTAGTTCCCTAGGCTCAGTGAGGAACTCCACCCAGCCACTGAGTCAACCGATCAGAAGACTCCATCACTTCTGAGAGGGGGGTGATCTCTCTTAAAGGGCTGGAGTTAAAAGTAAAATTTTCCTGTACAGAGGCTTTTCACCATAACAACGGCACACAGACTACTTTTAGCCATGGGAGTGATGGCAATCATTTCCCAATTCCTATACACGTGCTACAGCCTCATAGGTATACAATACCTGAATATATCTACTTTTTGCTCAATATATATGACAATGTCCAATGGCTCAAGATAGAAATGGATAGGGCACTATCTTATATCCTAGTGATGGCTGGAGTGGGTTTCTCAGTGCCATAGCTATGCTATGCACTGAAAAGACTGATCAAACTGATTACAGGCAAACAGGCTCAGGCAACGGACAATGACTTAAAATTACAGATTGTTACACTAAAGGAAGAAATAAAAGAACTGGGAAATAAGCTTAAGGAAGTGACAGGGAGAGCTAGAGACTCTAAAGAACAGCAAAACCAAACAACCAGACACCCCAACTCAGGGCACTGAAAGCAAACGGGTCCAGGGAGACAGAAATGGGGCAACACCATTGCTTCCATTATGAGGCACGACTACCCTCAATGCAGATGCAGGGATAATTCACTTTAAGAACCACAAAGCATTCAAAACCCAGGAATTAGAACACCTAAAAAAAAAAAATGCCTAAGTTTTTTGAAGAGCCCATGAAATGCATTAAAGAGTTTCACTGTGCAATTAGATTGTTTGATTCCTCATTCGAAGACACAGAACTCTTACTGTCCCAGCTTTTTTCCAATAGGGAAAAAGAACAATTTATCAATGAAACCAGAACCAACCCAAATTTAATTATATGGTTGGAGGATGCACAAAACTTAGAACTTTCCAACAATCAGAACCTTAGATTTCTAGACCATGCTAGAAATGTCGAAGCAATGAGAAATCTTGCTAAACAACCTGATATATGGGGCACATTCGAAAAACTTAAACAAGAAGCAGGGGAACATCCATCCACATTTCTAGCCATATCATGGAGATGGGTGAAAACCTTCTCAGGGTTACCAATTTGTCTGAAACCAATCTCCAACACATTAAGAGACAATTCATTAAGGGCAGTTGTGTACCAGTTAGGGCATACTGTTGTCTCCATTGCTCAGGCTGGGAAGTGCTAGGTCTGGAAGAGTTAAGAGAGGCTGCCACATATATATTTAATGGGGAAAAGAACACAAAAACAAAATGTATGAACTTGACTGGTAATGAGAATTTAGCAACTCTGTGTTTTATCAGGACTTTTATATCTCAAAAATATTATTCTGAATTGACTATATTGTTTCCCCTATCTGCTACTGACATCAGCCAGGTATCCAATGGGCAATGATTTTCCCTAATAACATAACTCAAGCTGGATCACCAATGTGAAAATTCTTCCCAACCTTCATTCTGGATCCTCCTCTCTTCCTCAACCTCCTTCCCTCTTTCTGTAATTCCTACTGTTTCATGTCAGTTGCTCCTCTCTAGTCAAAAAACCCTATTTGGGCTTGACTGAGCCAGAAGTAACAGGAGGCAACAGGGTTGGCGTGGGGGTTCTCACAACTCTCCTGGATGAACAGAGTACATGGAACCTGGGCTCAAGTATTTGAGGGGGCAATTCCTTGGAGGAAGGGATACATCTGGCTCAGTAGGTCCCCAGAGAGCTAAACCAGGAATGAAATGTGAATGTTACAGAGGAGACAATTCTAGGACCCATACTGCAATGTTTCCAGAGAACCAAGACGGCAGTGGTCAGCCATGCTCCTGCCTTGCTTTAGTCCACCAATGAAAACGTCCTGTTGGAGCTTTACCATTCCAGAAGTGGCTGCACTAATAGATTATTGTCTGAACCTAAAGACTAAATGTTGGACCTTGGAACATGAGGGCTGGGAGGCAAGGCCGAGAGCCTCCTTGTTGAAGGGGCCTGAGCTATTGGCTCAGAGGCTTTATTTACAGGTGGGAGAATTTGGGGGTTCCAGGGTCTGCCTGCCTCAAGTCCCTCAGGTCACTCTTGCCTCGATTCTCCATTCAGCCTCACAAGTGATTTTCCTAAAGGGCCAGACTGATCATGGCATCCCTCTACCTACTCCACAAACACCAGTGGGTCCCTCTTGTCTCCAGGATCCAATGTAAAATGCTGTTTGGCATTCAAAGTCCATCAGAACCAGCCTCCTTCTACATGTGCAGTCTTCACATACCTTATTCTCCAACATGTACCCTTCAATCCAGGGATACGGGTCTCTCGGGTACTCCAAGAACAAGATCCTCCATCTCTAGCCTCTTGGCATGATCTCAGACTATTCCCCTTGGCTGGCACGCTCTCCTTCTCCCACTCATATTACTGACCTCACAGAGAAAATCCCCCTTTCTACAAGAA
>NC_058132.1:6178971-6200270 GCF_016433145.1 Gracilinanus agilis
TCCCTCCAGTCTGCACCCTAGATTTACCCTAATTTAACCCTCTCCTCCAACATGGAAACATTTGCACCCTTTGGGGTGTTTCCCTCTATCTTGTTATTCTTGCCTAAGGGACATTCTCTAAATGGAAGATAAGTGGATCCTCCGGGAAAACAGGCCAGAAAATAAGGACTCCTGGGTCCCAGCCACATATTTCAGCTGCTTTTAAAAGAAGCCCTTCTGTCTCTCCCTATTATCAGAGAGAGATTACAGAGCAGGGAGAAACCATGATTGAGAAGTTCAGTCACAACTTATTAAAGCAATTTTCTACAGAAAAGTTTTCATCCAATTTTGAGATTTTATAGACAGTAAAACAAAATCAAAGCCGGTATTTGCTAAGTAAAAAAATCACACAAACGGCATTTCTGTGTATTTGTTGGACCTTAAGAAAGTTCAGTACTTTCAGTTAATTGTTGGTTTTCTGCTTTATTATTTTCAGGAGAAAAAAGAAAAAAAGAACTACAGATCAGCCAGGAACACTGTGTTTACTTCACCTTTTCTCACTTTTCTCAAGAGCAACATTGGGAAGCTGATCTTCTGGATTTGAGTTCTCAGAGTAAAGAGATCATGTTATTGTTCTCCAAGTGAGGTTTACTACTCTGTTAAAATTTGAAACGAAAATCTTTACCTAAAATTTAAAACAACCTTTTTAACATTAAACTTTTACATATTTACCATATCACATCTTTTTACGGTTCTCCCAGCCCTATTGAGGGAAGGTCTCTCTCTCTCTCTCTCTCTCTCTCTCTCTCTCTCTCAATTTCTCTCTCTCTCTCAACTTCTCTCTCTCTCAACTTCTCTCTCTCTTTCAATTTCTCTCTCTATTTCTCTCTCTCTCAATTTCTCTCTCCTCTCTCTTTCTCTCTCTCTCTCTCTCTCTCAATTTCTCTCTCTCTCTCTCAATTTCTCTTTCCTCTCTCTCTTTCTCTCTCTCTCTCAATTTCTCTCTCAATTTCTCTCTCCTTCTCTCTCTCTTTCTCTCTCAATTTCTCTCTATTTCTCTCTCTCTCAATTTCTCTCTCAATTTCTCTCTCTCAATTTCTCTCTCTCTCTTTCTATCCATCTATCAATCTGTCAATCAATGTATTTAGCTACTGTCTGTCTGTCATTCTTCTGTGTTCCTGGGCTAGAAAGTGCTCTGCTCCAAGCTTGCAGAGTCCTCTTCTCAGGTACTTGGGGTAGGCCCGGCTGCCCTTGTTCCTCCCAGTCGTCTATCTGTTGAGGAGGTGGCCCTGTTGGCTTGCTCTGAAGAGGTTTGCAGCTGTTTGGTGCACCTAATCCGGCACCCCACACTAATAGTTCCGCCATCATTTCATGGGCTGGGCCTGTCCGGTGCTCTGGGCTCAGCCTCCTCGGGCCCTCGGGTGCCAGGAGGGACTGAGCAGAGTCCTGCGGTTCAGCCAGGCTCCCTCTGTAGCCACATGGGAGTGAGGAGGTCCCTGAGGTTCCAGCTCCCCCCTCTCTGCTCCCTTGTGGCCCTGTGGGAGTTGGTAGGCGTCCTGCCTTCTCCAGCTGAGTAGAGCGGCTTGGCTCGGCCTCCTTCCTGTTCCGTAGAGGCCTCTGGTGGCATCCCGGTGTGTTGGGCTGCTCCCAGTTCCGGCCACTCTCTCCTCTTACTCCAGTGAGACGCGCTCCTCCAGCTTCCCTTTATCTGGGGGTTTATTTTCTTTTTAAGTGTCTGTGGATGGAGCATCTTTTATTCCGCCTTCTCAGCTGCCGTCGTACAACTCTGTCTCCTCTCGGATGGTCGAAGGACCCGCCGAGCTCCCGCAGCGTACGCGTTGTTCTCAGCTCCCATTTCTCAGCCCTCTTCTCCAATCTGTCGCCAAGGCCTGTTCGTTTTACTTCTCTCAAACACCCCCCTTCCTCTCCTCTGAAATTATAACCTCCTCGGGCGGGCCGGCTCTCATCACCTCCCCTTTGGACTACTGCAAGAGCCTGCTGCTGCCTCGGTCTGCCTTGTGACTCTCCCCACACCAAGGTAGCCCCCGTTTGGTCCACAAAGTAATTTTCCTAGATTGCAGGTCTGGTCCTGGGACTCCTCTACTCTGCAACGCCCCAGGGACTCCCTGCCACCTCCAGGACCAAATACAAATTCTCTGGCATCCGAAGCCCATCATGTCCTGGACATCACCCGAGTTTTCTTCCACTTTATTTCCTGCCACCTACTCATTGATCCCATGGCTCCGGCCTTCTTGATACTCCAGGAAGAGCATTTTCTCTCAGCATTTTCTCTGGCTGTCCTCCACGACAGAATTCAGTCTCTTCATGGAAGGTCCTGGGTTCAAATCCGGCCTCAGACACTTCCCAGCTGGGTGACCCTGGGCAAGTCACTTGACCCCCATTGCCTACCCTTAACAGTCTTCCACCAAGGAGCCAATACACAGAAGTTAAGGGTTTAAAAAAAAAAAAAAAAAGTAGATCAGGGGCAGGTAGGTGGCTCAGCGGATTAAGAGCCAGGTCCAGAGATGGGATGTCCTGGGTTCAAATCTAGTCTCAGACACTTCCTATCTGTGTGACCCTGGGCAAGTCACTTGACCCCCATTGTCCACCGTTACCACTCTTCCGCCTAGGAGCCAATACATAGAAGTTAAGGGTTCAAAAAAAAGAATTCAGTCTCTTCATCTCTGTCATGTAAAATCCCACCTTCTACAGGAAGTCTTTTGCAGCCCTTCTTAAGTCAGCACTTTCTCTCTTTTAATTAAAGATATTTATCTTCCCAAAGCTTGATGAGGATGCTGATTATTGCTTCAGATCAATGAAGCTTCCACTGGGCTCCATCATGTCAGGGAAATGTTTGAGCACATGGGGAGCTCTTTGTGGCTATTGAGCCGCCTCAGCTTTTAGGCCTTTGTGTAAACCAAGTCTGGAGGATAGCCTCAATACATTTTTTTTTTAATAAATTCTTACCTTTCATCTTGGAGTCAATACTGCGAATTGGCTCCAAGGCAGAAGAGTGGTAAGGGTAGGCAATGGGGGTCAAGTGACTTGGCCAGGGTCACCCAGCTGGGAAGTGTCTGAGGCCAGATTTGAACCCAGGAACTCCCATCTCTAGGCCTGGTTCTCAATCCACTGAGCTGCCCAGCTGCCCCCCCCAAATACATTTTTAAGAGAAAACTATTCAACTTCTGGTGTTAGATGTTAGGAGAGGTGCATCTACAGGGCAAGGGAGAGAGAGCCAGTCTGGGTCTGGAGTCAGGAAGACCTGAGTTCAAATCCAGGCTCAGAAAATTGCTAGCTATGTGGCCCTAAGTAAGTCACTTAACCTTTCTTGGCCTCAGTCTCCTTAATTGTAAAGTGAGGACAATAAAAGCATCTATTTCCCTGGGTTGTTAGGAAGGTCAGAGGACATAATACTTGTAAAGCACTAATAAGTGCCTTAAAAATAAAGGCTTGTACAGGAGGTCCTAGGTTCAAACCCGGCCTCAGCCACTTCCCAGCTGTGTGACCCTGGGCAAGTCACTTGACCCCCATTGCCCACCCTTACCAATCTTCCACCTATGAGACAATACACCGAAGTACAAGGGTTTAAAAAAAAAATAAAGGCTTGTTCTCTTCTCTTCCTTTCCTTCAACACCCTCCTCTTCGGTGGCCTTGCCTCATCTCTCACCAATCCAGTCCAACCTCCCCACTCTTGCCAAGACCATTTCCCTTATGTACAGATGTAAACCCTGTGGCCACCCTACCCAACCAATCCCAGTGGATCCCTTTTGCCTCTAGGATCGAACATCAGCCCTCTCCTAAGGTTTGAAAGTTCTACTTCAGCTGACCCCAGTGTCTCTTTTCAACCTCATTAGATGCTTCCTACCCTTCTGTCTGTACAGTGTATAACGGTTAAATTGGTGTTTTGACTAAATAAGAGAGTTCTAAAAAAGTGGTCACCAATTATTATCCCTTAAGTCAGGAAAACTGTTAGCAGCTTTTAACAATTTTGTTTAATTGGAATATTAGTAAAAAGAGGGGAAATGTGGAAGGGAAAGAGGTAAAGAGACTGCCTAGGCTAGCCTACCCTAAAGGCTGATCTGGCGAAATGAAGCTCGCTCCCCTCAGAGTTCCAGTCTCCACATGGGAATCCTGGTCACTCACCAGCAAGCTGGGCAGGACGCCAGGGAAGTCCCCAATGCGGAAAAACCCTGTGAGCTGAGATCATCAAGGCAGCAGTGAACCCAACAAGAAAGTCCCTGACTCCAAGAAGCTCCAAAGCCTAAAGTCAAAGTCCCCAAACCAAAAACTCCAGTCAAAAGGTCCAAAGCTCCAAGTTGAAGTCGAAGTCCAAAAGCCCCAAGGAGCCATCCTCCAAAGGAAAAGTTCCAAGGAGCAGAGACTCCAAAGAAGAACTCCAAAGGAGAAGTTTCAAGGAGAAATCCCTTGGGCAGGAAGTTCAGGACTTTTTATAGTCCTTTTTCCATGTCACTTCCTGTCCCTTCCCCACTTTACAGGAACCAATCAGAGTCTTTCAATTTGCCTAGCACTGCCCTGTGTAGGGGCAGTGGCCTCTGGAGTTGTCCCCCACTCTAGCAAGTGACTTGTGAACTCATACTTAGTGACTGGTCAGGTACTAAGTTGGGGGAATTAAGTTTTGATTGACTAACTTAAAAGTCTCTGATCGATAGACAAAGAGAGTTTGATTCACTCTTCACTAGTGGAAACCTATGGCTCCATAGAGAATTTAAACAACCTTGACTAATGTAAACATCAAAAGAAGTTCCAACTACGCCTGGGGAGAATTTGCGCATGACCCTAGTCCACCTCTGGCACGGTGCCTTCACTGTTTCTATATAATATCTGACCTGGCCAAAAGTTGGGGTGGGATCCACCGTGTTACTTTGTCCTCCTGCCACTGAGGACTAATGTATTATAAGTAAACTCTCCCTAATTAACCCAATCATCTCTAATAAACCTAAGCCAATGAATAACCAAGCTAGCATGGGCCCCTTTCTCTTAGGGATTTCAGTATTCCCTCAGAGTCTGCCGCTCTACAAATGACATAATTAGGAAAGGATAGATCGACGCTCTTATATTGTTCTTTACGATCCTGGGACACAGACCTTCTCTTGGTTCCTCACATAAAGCTTTCCACCTTCCATTTCTCCTTCTACTTCCCCTTACCTTTTCCTCCAATTTACTCCCGTTTTCACCCCTCAAGCCTTATCTTCTGTATAAAGCCTGCTGTCTCCAACACTTGGTACCCTTCTTCCTAAATCCTGATCCATGTAGCCCCTTTTACTTCTTTGAATTTATTCACTCATATTTAGACCATATTTATTCTGATGTGTACTTGTCCTCCATTAGAATATAAGCTCATTTGAGTGGGATCATTTCATTCTTCACATCTAGTACAGTACCTGTCATATAGAAGGGACTTGAAATAATTATTGTTTGGGTCTTTTTCTAGAACTTTTCTTCCTTTTTCCATCTTTATCATTCTGACAAGTTCTTGGGCTTTGGCCCAAGATCTGTAACCAGCCATTGTCTTGAAAGTTTCAATGCCATTTCTTCTCCTCTCTTTAGTTAGTGGGGTACCAGTAACCTACTCCCAACTTCTTTTATCCACTAGCTCCCATTTTGTCTTATGCAGGCTTTAGTGGCTGTCCAACTGTTCTCACATGATGGGGAATAGGGTCTACTAGAATCCTTACATCATAGAAACCTAGGGGAGATTCGTCTAAAACAGTAGAGGGATAAGACAGTAGGGTGCTATTTTATTTTATTTTATTTTATTTTTTAAACTCTTACCTTCTGTCTTGGAGTCAATACTGTGTATTGGTTCCAAGGCAGAAGAGTGGTCAGGGCTAGGCAAAGTGACTTGCCCAGGGTCACACAGCTGAGAAGTGTCTGAGGCCAGATTTGAACCGTAGACCTCCCGTCTCTAGGACTGACTCTCATTCCACAGAGCTACCCAGCTGCCCCCTAGGGTGCTATTTTTAAAATGTTTAACAAACAAGTTTCTGGAAACAAAAACATGGGACACATTTCACAGTTTTATGTTCATCATTTTCTTATGTCCAGAAAGTCAACAAAAATTGTAGCTTTTGCTGATTTCCTAGACCTAAATCCTCACATGAAACATTTAACAATCAGCTTTGCCCACCAGTTTATAGTGGCTCCAACACATGCATGGACTATTAAAAGTCAATTTTTAGAAGTACATAATTGACTCCACTTTGTTCTGAATTTGTCATTTTGCTATATATGATCCCTACATGAAATAGGGGACCGGCTACAAAAGCTGGTTCTCTGCAATGTTTTCTTTCCTCTTCTAATGGGTATAAAAAGACCTATTTTCACCAAAGAGAGGCCTTAACAGTCTCTGGAATAGCTCTCACCCTTATCTAGTCTGACAAGTAGTTCCTTTGGATTTATATTAGCTAAATTGTACTAGTCCAGTGCTTGTCTGTCTCCTGTAATGATGGGGCACTCTCTCTCCTTACCGAGCTCACCTCATTTCCAACTGCAACATAATGAAGAGCCCTCCAGTTTTCCTCTTCTTATCTAAAGCATAAAGAACACCAGCTGAATTGTGAACGAAACCCCTTGCCTCCAAGATCTGGGGTGGGTGTCACAATCTAGAGTGTAAGAAAACCTGTTTCTCTGTTTCCTGCTGGCTTACTGGCATTAGCTCATGGAAGGTATAAGAGATTCATGCAACAGGAGCCAGATCTACTTTCCAAGAAGGAAGCATTTCCTTCCAGGTCTTTCAGGAAAAAGGACAGGAAGGTTGTCACAGATATGGCAGCAGACAATAGTGATGGGGAACCTCTATTATATAAACATTGGCTGGAACTAACTCTGTCTCTCTGTCTCTGTCTCTCTGTCTCTCTCTCTCTCTGTCTCTCTCTCTCTCTCTCTCTCTCTCTCTCTCCTTCTCTCTCTCTCTGTCTCTCTGTCTCTCTCCTTCTCTCTCTCTGTCTCTCTGTCTCTCTCTCTCCTTCCCTCCTTCTCTGTCTCTGTCTCTCTGTCTCTGTCTCTCTCTCTCCCTCCTTCTCTCTCTCTGTCTCTCTCTNTCTGTCTCTCTGTCTCTGTCTCTCTCTCTCCCTCCTTCTCTCTCTCTGTCTCTCTCTCTCTGTCTCTCTGTCTCTCTCCTTCTCTCTCTCTTTCTCTGTCTCTCTGTCTCTCTCAAAGCAGCCAATAATGTCTTGAGTAATCTTTAAGATACTATCATCTTTTAAAACATACAAGAACCAAAAAAGGAAAATTCTACTTTGAACTTGATTTTCTGTATTGAAAAGGAGAAACTGGCTGTTGGCATAGAAATTTGGGGGGAAATTTGGGAGCCAGTAAGCAGTCTCTCCTAGAATAAAGTTTGGAAGAGAAATCTGAGGATGGGCTTATAAGAGGAAAGACTCCAGACTTATAAGAGGAAAGTTTCAAAAGGCTCACTCAGAGAAAGGATAGGTGTGGTCCCAGGGGCCTGAGATCCTAGAGGGGAAGTCAACTCAAGAGCAATGAATGAGACTCAGTTGGCTAATTCTGAAGACACAAGAAAAATAATCTCAACAAGAAGAAAAATCTGTGATCCCAAGAAGTCAATATCAATTGAAAGACAATTCACCAATGACTTGAAATCTTGAGAAGAAAATGATAAGGGGCAGCTATATGGCTAAGTGGATTGAGAGCCAGGCCTGAAGACGGGAGGTCCTGACTTCCTAGCTGTGTAACCCTGGGCAAGTCACTTCACCTCATTGCCTAGTTCTTATACTCTTCTGCATTGGAACCAATGCACAGTATTGATTCAAAGATAGAAGGTAAAGTTTTAAAAACAAAACAAAATGTATAGAAAAAGTGTAAGAAAAAATTTAATTAAGTAGCTTTTTTCCTGGGTCCCAGGACTTTCTGAAGAGAGACAGAAATTGACCCAGGATCCATCAGAAATCATGTTTTCCAGTGGATGTCCTCTTTTCTCCCTCCCCCAAGAGCCTGCTGCCAGGAGGCTTTGAATGCAAAGGGGTGGAATGGAGTAGGCTGGGGAAGAGAAGCTTCCTTGTTTAGTGCTATAATTTGTCTTTTATATATATATATATATTTCTTGGAGTAAATGTTTTAAATGAATGACATCACCATTTTTTAACATACAACAAATATTGTTTATTACAAACTTTCAGCTGACATGTGAAGGCACTTATAAGGATTCTTCTATAAAAGTTTGATGAGGTGTAACTGCGTGGTTTGAATAAAACAGAATGGGAAGAGTACTGAAAGCCTCTGCAATGATAAAAGTGCCTTTTATCTAGCCACACATAATGCAGGTTGTGACATGGGGAAGGCAGGCCTCTAGCTTTCATACCAAGTCACTGGAGAAAGGTAAAGGGGAAAGAGGGGAGCCCCGTTCATCACCCTGTTCAGAACCTGAACATCTTGCCCCGTCCGTAGCCCTCTTCTAGTGTGTGAAGTGTTGAGGCACTGCCATGCTTATAGAATTTGTAAGAACTGAGACTTGGGGCCTCGGACCCTCCTGGGAGTCTGTAGACCCCGGCTTTGGGGACCTGCAGCTCTTACAATAAAGCCAATTCTGTTCTGACCTTTGCCCAATTCTCTTCTTTTTTACACTTGGCACCAGGAGATGGGCCTGAAGACTGGACTTCAATCTCCAGTGGCCCCTCCAGCAGAATTTTCCTGGAACTCCACGGTGAGACCTTCCTTCTCAAGGGACCCCTAAAGTCTGGCCTCCCCCTCAGCCAAGTACCCACCCCCGGAGCTAGGCAAAACTAGGCTTTTAGGAGATCTTGTTTTCCTTGTCCTTTTTGGGGCCTTTCTGTGTTATGTTCTGTGTGTTTTCCGTTGGTTTAAGTCTTTATTTCCTTTCACTTTACATTTTATTTCTTGTGACTTTAATAAAATTAGCCACATGCATTCATTTTTTTCTGAGAGATTCAGGACTTTTTCAGTGCTTTTGAAATAATAACCGTATTTTCCCCTCGTGGTTAGACATTTGCATGGGTAGAGAAGCTTTGATCCAGGTTCTCTTTGCTTACCTCAAAGAAAGAACACTTACGGGGCAGGTGGGTACCTCAGTGGATTGAGAGTCAGGCCTAGAGACGGGAGGTCCTAGGTTCAAATCCAGCCTCAGACACTTCCCAGCGGTGTGACCCTGGGCAAGTCACTTGACCCCCATTGCCCACCCTGACCACTCTTCCACCTAGGAACCAAGACACAGAAGTTAAGGGTTTAAAAAAAAAAAAAAAGAAAGAACACTTAGCAGATATGAGCTTTTGGGGCCCAAAATTACTTTCTTCTTTTCCTACTTGTTCAATTTTTCTGTCCTCGGTGGAAGGTTTAGAGCTAATTGCTACAATTGCTCTAACAGGAGCTTATTTTTATGACAGAAGGAATAACTCCACTTCAGTATGTTTGTCTGTCTCCGTGACTGTCTGTGTCAGATGTATATAAAGAGCTGACCTCAAAAACAGTCTGTAAAGCTTCACAATGTTGTTAAGTGAATAGAGCCAAACAATAGAATCTATAGGTACTTCACTACTGAATTTTGCACCCAGCCATTATTAAAATCCTCCAAAGGATTAGCTCTACTTAGGGAAAAAGTCAGAGTTTGGGATTTCATTTCTGATACTATAGGATTTAGAGTTCAAAATTGATAACAACAAACTCTATATCAGGCAAAGAAAAAGCCTTTGAATTTTAAAAAAATGGAGAGGTTAACCTTCTGATTCAGTACAGTTGTAAATACATTCCATATAAACCTATAAATGTCTCCTAGAGTAGGAGGGAAGTGATAAGGAAAGCCAGGCTACTGTGCTCAGAGGCTTGCAGTAACATCAGGGGAAGGAAACAGCCAAGATTTCACTACAGCAACCATGGCAGAAAGGAGAGAAGGAAAGACACTCTTGGGCAGAACTATTTAAAACATTTTGCCACATGCAGGCTTCGGGCACTCTTTTATTCCTCCTCTCCTATACGCCAAATGACAAAATCCGTATTGACAGATGGGCCAGTTGGTGAGTCTGAGGCAGAGAAGCAGAAGCCTCTAATGGCCCTGCTACAGAAAGGGAAGAAAGAAGTCTCTGATTTGCCACTATTGTGGAAAGAAAGGACACATAGCAGGAAAATGTTGTCATAAAAGAAAAGATCAGGGTACAGCTAGGTGGCTGAGTGGAGTGAGAGTCAGGCCTAGAGACAGGAGGTTCTGGATTCATATCTGACCTCAGACACTTCCCAGCTGTGTGACCCTGGGCAAGTCACTTGACCTCTTTGCCTAGCCCTTACTGCTCTTCTGCCTTGGAGCCAATACATAGTATTGATTATAAGATGGAAAGGAAGGATTTGAAAATGAAATGAAAAGAATAGGAAAGAAAAGAAAAGAAAAGAAAAGAAAAGAAAAGAAAAGAAAAGAAAAGAAAAGAAAAGAAAAGATCAAAAAGGAAAGAATGGTGCCTCTTTAAACCAAGGCAAGTTTGATGGCCCTGGACATCTATAGCCCACTAAAAAGAATGAGGAAAATCCAGGGAAAGTAGCAATAACAGAAGAAGAATGAAAGAGATGGGAACAACATAGTAATTTAGGGAATGAACTAAAAATAAAAGAGTCCAGACTGAAGGGGTTCCTGCAGCTCAGTGTTTTCATGCAAAAGGGCCTGCTTCTAAACCAGTGGAAATGCGTGTCAGGTACGGGGCTGGGGGGAAGGGGGGAATAGGGGTAGAGGGGAGAGTAAGAACATGAATCATGTAACCATGGAAAATTTTTTTCAAAAAAATTAAATTAAAAAAAATAAAGGACCTTGGAGAACATCATTTTATAGATGAAAACAAACAAACCAAAAACCAAAAAGGCCTGCTTCTATCAAAATCTGCTACTTCTATTCAGTGTAGACCATTAAAATGAACCTAGAGAAAGTAATGACAGAAGAGTCTGAAAACAGTAATGGAAGTGATGGCTTCAAAACTGAAAGGAAATCTAACCTATTATTTGTGCTTGTTTCCAGCTTGCTTTATTTATCTGTGTTTTATTCATTAGTCCTAGCTTATGTCTTGGTTTAATCAAACAAGAAGGAAAAAAAACTGATAAAGACTTTTTTAAAATTTCAGTAATAATAATGATCATAATATCTTTTTATTCTTCCACAGGCCCTCCTTTTTAGTGCTGATGACATTAAAAAGGATGAGAGAGAAAGGACAGAGAAGTACCACATTGCTCATCAGGATGAATGACCTCCGAAGAGATGGCTCCTGTCACTACTTGCTGGGTAACAGTGAGGAAGGCCAAGGAAGGCCCTCTTGACTCAGTTTCTCATACAAGGCCATCTAAGGCAAATCAGAACAAGACTGCCTCTCTCTAATTCAATCTTTGCCTGAGATTAAACGAGAGTCTTTCATAGAGCAAACAATTTTTTGTTAGTCCCCATTCCTGCTCCTTCATCTTATCTTCAGTGGCACATACCACATTTTTTAATTGCTCTTTCCCAAAAGGACTTCTTTCCCTCATCAAGACACCTCCAGGCTCTCCCCTGTTCCCCTGTATTTCTTCCCTTATTTCTACCCTGTTTCACTGTCTCCTGTCTCTGTGTGAGCAGCAGATCTTTCCAGTCTCTTCTCACATGGGGGAATCTGCTCTTTGAGATGACTTTAAAGTTTCTGCTGTTTTTGTCTTGCTGACATCTCTCCCTTCATTCTGGTTCTTTCCTTGTATCTTCTCCTTCCTTCTCTTGTGATTCCTAACCAAAAGAGCCATTCCTGAGCAGCTGCACCCATTTCCCCTATTCAAGCTTTCTGTCTTTCGAGATAAAGGATATTCCTGCCTCTGGGTGTATCATGGCCTGGCTGATGTGTCAATGGGAAACTGGAAATTTTCAAATTCTCAACTGAGATCTTAATGAGGTCTGCTGGGTACCATTCTTGCTGGCCTCACTTTTGACTTCCTTCAGAAACCTAACCATCTTCCCTGAACCCTCGATCTACTGTTAAAGTCACAGAAAAAGAAACCCCCATCTTTAAAGCCCCCTGTTAATCTGCTTTTATTTAGGCCTGATGTCCCCTTACTTTTATGATTTTTAAATAGAAAACAGAAACTTTTCTTGAATTTGAAATTTTTTTCTGTAAGTTCTTCCCTGGCAAAGGTGGGAGGATTTGACTCACGTCTTCCCATTTTACTACATTTTCAGAAGCAACCTTTGCTCCCTCCACTTGGCCTCCCAGACAGCTACACGCCACCCCATCTAAGGATAGGCAGAAAGGCAATGCAGCTCTTGCAAGCACACTTTCCAACAGAGAAGTGAGGGATCTGGTTCTGTAAAGGTAACCACAATAGATGAGACTATTGAGAGACCTCTTTGTTGGACACCTCCTGACTCCAAGGTACTCAAAGAACCGCTACCATGTTTAATCAAGAGTCACACGTTGTCCATTCCCCAATTGACAAATGGTCAAGGGATATGTATAGGCAGTTTTCAGATGAAGAAATCAAAAGTATCAATAATCGTGTGAAAAAGTATTCAAAGTCCCTCCTGATTAGAGAAACGCACATCAAAACAACTCTGAAGTAAGACCTTATGCCTAGCAGACTGGCCAATATGACAGTAAAGAAAAATAATAAATGTTAGAAAAGGATGTGGAAAGAAAGAGATCCAGAAGAAGAAGAAGATGGAGAGAGAGCTGAGAGATTATCATCAGGCAACATGTCTGCAGGCAAAAATATCAGGGAAGAGGACAACAGATCAGACAGAGAGGACTGAAGAAAGAAGACGTCGTGGAAGGAGCGTAGAGGAAATACAGCAGACTGGACACTGACATAATAATGGGCTTTCACTCAAGGATCTATTACAGAAAAGGATCATGGACTGATTTGTTTTTAAATTATAAGGTTTTATAAGGTTTTGTATCATATTGCACACCACATACGGTCACTATAGATCAGTGATTCCCAAAGTGGGCGCCACTGCCCCCTGGTGAGTGCTGCGGCGATCCAGAGGAGCGGTGATGGCCACAGGTGCATTTAGCTTTCCTATTAATTGCTATTAAAATGTAAAAAAATTAATTTCCAGGGGGCTAAGGAATATTTTTTCTGGAAAGGAGGTGGGAGGCCAAAAAAGTTTGAGAACCACTGCTGTAGATACATGCATCAGAACATATTATCACACAGAGGAGGAAGAAGATAGAAGATAGAAGATGAAAAATGTATTTGGGATATTTCACTCAGGTAACATCAGGATACATATAGGAATATGGAGATGTTTTGTTTTGGGTTTTGTTTTTTAGTATTATCAGAGGGCGATGATTCCCTTACACAAACATGCACATATTTATAACATACTTTGTATATATATTTGTAATATATTTTGTATATAGGATTTGTATCATAGTTTAACATAGGGTGAGTGCGTAAATATGTAGTTATTGTAATTTTATAAGTGAGTGTGTAAATAGGTGTGTAAAAAGTGTAAATTTTGTATATTCTTGTATATTGCTATATATTGCTGTATATTCTCGTATATTTGAGTATGAATAGTTAAGAGTGAAAATTTCATAGTTTTATAATTCTTTGTATATATTTGTAAATTTGTTCAGAAATTCTTTTTCCACACACCTGTAAAAAGCGTGCGTAGTTAAAGTTTACAAAGATGGGATTTTTAGGATAAAACACTTAGTTTTCAGTTTTCTGTAGACAGTTTTGTTTCCTGTATTAGAATAAGCTTTAGCATAAGGAAAAGTTTTAGTTTCACATTGTTTGGACTAAGAGGTTTTTTTTAATTTTTTTTTAATTTTAAACCCTTAATTTCTATATATTGACTTATAGGTGGAAGAGTGGTAAGGGTAGGCAATGGGGGTCAAGTGACTTGCCCAGGGTCACCCAGCTGGGAAGTGTCTGAGGCCGGATTTGAACCCAGGACCTCCCGTCTCTAGGCCTGGCTCTCAATCCACTGAGCTACCCAGCTGCCCCNCCAGGACCTCCCGTCTCTAGGCCTGGCTCTCAATCCACTGAGCTACCCAGCTGCCCCTGGACTAAGAGTTTTAAGATACATTTTGTATAAGTTTTTGCGTGGTTAGAGAGTGGGTTTTCTTTAATGTAGAGCGTGTGCTACCTCGTGTTATCTGTAACTTTATCTTTACAATTTTTTGTTACATTCTGGATGCTGAGTTTTGCTATTGTTATTGCAATGTTTGTACTTGTTCTCCTTTATGTAATTGCTTATTGGAATTCCCTCTTTCCCTAAACTTTAGTGTAAGGGAGTGGTTAGAGAGGAAGCGATACTTCGGTTTTAGATAAGAACTGTTTGTTGTGGGAGTCGATGAGTAAAATAGAATGGGTTTAGAATAAGGGGGGATTTATAGAGTGATGAGCATATGACAAATCTCTAGATTTGGTCAGACTCTCCAAGGGGTGGAATGTAGGAAGTAAGGCAAGGGATAGAGTATATTTCAGAGATTAGCTTTAAGAGGAAAAGAAGGGAGTTTGGATACAAGCCCTGGGAGAGGATTCTGAGGAGAGAAGGATTGTGGGAGTTTTTGAACTGTTAACTGCCATCGTTCTCTGCCTGTTTTCTACTGAGCTGGAGGAAGGAGGTTTTGCTCTGAGAGATTTTCTCTAGGTAGTCATAAGTTTGTGGAGAGATTATTGACTCCTGGGTTGAGAATCTGCTTTGGAGAAAATTGTTTTCTATGAGGTACAGAGACCATCTTCCAGTGATCCTCTTGGGCCAAGGTAATCCAAAGGCTGTCATCTGGGACTTTGGCTTATATAGTGCAGCCAACCCCAGGGTAAGGGCTCAGATTCACCTGTGAGTCCTTTCCTTTTTCCTCTTTTTATTAGTCCATAGTAATTAGAGTAGTTTCGAGTCAGATAGCTTTTTTGGGGTTTACATAAGAACAGGGAAATATAAGAAGGGTTAGAGAAGACCCGAAGACGGATCCATGAAGATCTCACACTTGGAGGGAGGGGATATAGCTGGACAGATTTAGGACAGTATTTATTATTTATCTAACATTAATAAACTTGATTTTGCTATTTTAAGGTTTGTGCTTCACTGGCCCAGGGGAGGCTTCCTGTGTGGGTTGTATCATCTCATAGTCCTCTAAGAAGGTTGTCTATTTCACTCAAGTGTGACGGAACGCTGAAACAACGAGCCCTACACGAAGGAAGGGAGACTGGAACTAGCAGAACCAAGAGAACAGCCACAGAGCCATTGAGTGCAGAAGGACTTGTGTCCGTCCACCACCAGAGAAAGAGTGGATCAGTGGAAACAAGATGCCATAACTGTCTGGAGACCCAGATCTGCCTGGCTAATGGAGTGAGGGAGTTAACTGGCAATTTGAATGTAAGAAACACATTTTGAAAAATCAGATAAAAGAAAATAAAAGCGAACAACAACACTAGCACGGTCCTTTCCAAGAGGTTTGGCTTGTCTGTTTATCTTCCCTAAAGTTCTTATTCCCTTTCTGGGAATTTAAAAAAATCCCTTAATTACTTTTCTTTTCTTTCTTTTTTTTTTTTAAAGGAGAGGGACTGGGGAAATGGGTGTGGGGAAGACTGTCCCCAGTTAGAGGAAGCTGGTGACTCAGGAGATAGAACCCGGGACCCAAAGCCAGGAAGACGGAGTTCAAATCAGAGTACTAACTGTGGCGTGCCTGTCTGGCTATGTCCTGGGCTGCCTTTTTCAGCCTATTGCCACCAAGGATGCTCATAATTCTAGGATTGAATCAAATGAGACAACACTGAGAGGCTGGAGGCAGAGAGGACAACAGATAACCATCCCCAGAGTCTCTTCTTCCTCTCCTCTCTGACCAGGGACACTGGCCTCCTGGCTGAGCCCTGACCAGGACCTCCATCCCTTGATTCTGGGCATCTCCAATGGCTTCCCTCAAGCTGGAATGGCCTCCTCCTCCCCTGGGCCTCCTGGCTTCTTTCTTCCAATCTTAGCTCAAATTAGTGGCTCCAGCATGTCCTCACAAAGTCTCTTCCCTTGCTCAAAGCTTCTCAACTTGAGTTGAGAGATGGCAAAGGGGAGGGAGTCAGAGAGCCCTGGGGAGGGCCATGTCTGCTCTGAGGAGGACCCTGAGAAGGACAAGAACTGGGGAAACCTTCAGGATTCTGCTCCAGGCCTGCCCAGAAAGGACTCAAGTGGGAGGGTTTTCCTGGACCTTCAATAGCCAAAAGGGAGAGCTTGTCCAAAAGAAAGAGGAGGGGGAAAGTTTGTCTCTGTATGTGTACATATGTGTGCTAGGCATGCACAGGGCAGACATGGAGTCTGAGGAACAGAGAAAAGAAAAGAAGAGGCTGTCCTTGTCAGTCAGCCTATTTAATGAGGGAGAACTGAGGAACCAAAGAGGAGAGGACAAGAATGGGGGGGGGGGCGGGAATAAGAGGGACCAGTAAATGCTGGAGGGGCCATGTAGTGCCCTAAGAAGCAGCAGAAGAGGGCAGGCAGTGGTGCTCCCACCTGACCCAATTTCCTGCCTATTTCTGGACAGAAACCATCCTGAGGCACCTCACACTGGCAGCTTCCTACCCAGGTTTCTGGGGCTCTGCCAATGGCCCCCCATGGGCTGCTGGGGCTCTGCTCTGGGCACCCTGCACTCACCTGGGCTGGCTGGCTGGGGCTCCCAGGGGCCATTCCCTCTGGCTCCAGGCCTGGGTCCTCTGCAGGCTGGGCTGGGCAGGGACAAGGATCCCCCAGAGGGGGAGCTCTTGGTCTCCTCTTCCTGGGCAGGAGGCTGGACTCCAGGGATGGATGCAGGCTGAGGTCCAGCAGGGAGAGCCTTCAGGGTACAGGGGGAGGGGAGGAAAGAAAGTGAGGCATGGACAGGAAGGCCACCCCCTCCCTCTCTTACTCCTTCTCTTCTGCCCATCCTCCTACAAAGACCAGGAGGCAGAAGGGGCTTTGGGACCCCACATGGGATGGGGGCAGTCAGAGCCTCAAGGACCCTGAGTCAGAGCTCCCCCTCTGCCCTCCCTGCAGCCCCTCTGCCCGACTCTCCTCCAAACAGAATCCAGACCACAGAACAACTGCCTGGTCTAGGAGGGAGGGAGGGAAGGCCGAGGACCAGCAGGGCTCTGGGATGGGGCTGCCAGGAATGAGCAGGAGAAGCCTGAGGCTGGGAGACACAAGCCTGGCTGGGATTCTCTTGTCTGGTAGGAGGACTGAGGGCTGTGACAAGGGCGGGCAGGGAAGGAGGAGGCCTGGGCAAGGAAGGGGCTGGGAGGCAGAGGGGGGACCCTGTGACTAAGCTGGGAGAGGAGGAGGGGACATGGGAATGCCAGAAGGGTTCCAGGAGGGCAGCTGAGCCTGGAAAGCAGGATGGCTGTGTTCTGGGCTCTAACTAGGAGCTGGCAGGACTCCTCAGACCCTCTTTTGGAACTTAGCTTAGAGGCTGGTTCTCTGGGTCCCTGGAGGGAAACTGGAGACAGGAAGCTAAATGCCTGAGATCTGAAAGGGAGGCTGCAGGAGAGCCTTAGGTCTAGTCAAGGCACCTTCCTTAAAAGCTTTGGCGCCTGGGTCCTAGGGAGGTCCTGGAGGAAAGGAAGCAGGACTCCTGGGTCCCTGGAGAGAGCCAGGGTGGTTGGTGGGACAATGGAATCTCTGAACAGGAATTGGGGGGCAGGGAAACAGGCCGCCTGGGTCTTGGTGGGGAGGTTAGAGGAAGTGCTCCTGAGTCTATATGAGATAGCTCTGAAGTGTGACCCAATGGTCACCCTGAGGGCAGTGTCTGTGGACTGTTGGGATGTGGTGGAGAACCTGGACAAGAAACAGCAAAGGAGAGCTGGCCATAGAGGTACAAGGGCTCCCATGAGCTCCACTGAACACTCACCATGAGATCAGACAGGGAGGATGAGACTCAAAAGAAAAGGCTTTTTGGCTTCCTGGCTCAGACCTACCTAGGACCTGCATGCACAGGGCTGGCTTCCAAATGGCAGAGGGATCTCAACTGCAAGGGAAGAAGGCAGAAGGACCTCATTTCCAAGGGAAGTAAGATTAATTGCTGGGGCTTCAGAGAATCTCAGCTCCAATGGTTCAAGTTTCCAATGAGCCCACTCTGGGCAGGTCTTCCGAGCCCCAGGGGGCCCCCCTGACCACAACAGCTGAGACCTAAAAATCTTCCCTTTCCTCCAATGGCTCCTGTTGCCAGGAGCTCAGACTCTAACTCCCTCTCCTCCCCCAGCCCTGTCCTCTATCAGGAGGAATGTCTGGGCCACTGGAATCCCTTTCTTCTACTCTAGACTCCTTCCAGGTCTCCAAACTCCACCCAAGGGCTCAAATTCCACCTGGGCCATAATACATCAGGCTGGCCTGGGAGCATCCTCTTCTCACAACCTCCTTCCCTTCCTCTCTGCTCTGGGCCTCATACCCTCCTCCTTCAGAGCAGCATCTCCTGCCTTCTTCCAGCTCTTGCTCCTGCTACCCTCATCTTCTTCCAAACTAGGACATCCAGACCCTGCATCCCTCCTGATTCTCCTCCCAAACATATCTCTCTCACACATCCCCCAAATCACTAGGCAGGCATCCCCTGTCCTCTCTGCAGTCTGGATCCAAGACTTATCATCCTCCCCTCCCAATTTAACCTTCTCCTTCAATCTGGAAATATTTGCACACTTTGGGGGTCTTTCCCTCTATGTTGTTATTCTAGCTCAGTGATGGTGAACCTTTTAGAGACTGAGTTTGAGCTGAGATAGAAGGAAGCCAAGAGGCCAGGGGGAAGGAGGGAGGCCATTAACAAAGCCAGCAGAATCCTGGTGGTTTGGCTGCATCATGCTGTACTTCATGAACACTCACAGCCATGGGAGATTCTGCCTGCACTTCTTTTCTGATAGGCCTGGAGCAGCAGTTCTGGGGTTTACCTCGAAGATCATATACAAATCAGCATCACATGAGGTTCTTAAAGATAAGCCTCCAGCGGGCAACGAGGCAGGGCCAGCGGCCCACAAGCTCTCCGCTCCGGCTCCGCCATGCTGTGAGCTCTGCTCCCCTCTGACTCCACCACGGGAATCCCCTTCAGCACAGGCTCGACAGGCTGCCGCCTCACGTTGCCTGTGAACCACTTCCCCAGCGCCTTACCCCAGGCAGAGGAGGGAGGAAATGCTCCCACTCGGCTGCTGGGCAGAGGGGCAGCTGGAGAGGGGGAAGGGAGCAGCTGGGCCCCGGGACCCTCTGGCAAACGCTGTGCTGAGTGGGCCCACAGAGAGGGCTCTGGCATGTGTGCCACAGATTCGCCACCATGGCTCTGGCAGTGTCAGGGACCAGGAAAAGCTTATTTTGAGGAGGTGAAGTTTGAGCTGAGATAGAAGGAAGCCAAGAGGCCAGGGGGGAGGAGGGAGGCCATTCCAGTGAGCGAGACAGTCATTGGAAAGGGGCAGAGTGAGAAGATGGAGGGTCCTGGTCAGGATCAGTCAGTAGGCCAGTGTCCCTGGTCAGGGAGGAGAAAGGGATAAGGAACCTGGAAAGGGGGTTCTAAGCTGACTGTGTGGTGTCTGCTCTGGGCCACAAGCCCTCTCAGGATGATGGCATTTAGTCCTGTGGGGAGAACTGTCAGGGACCCCGTGTCCAGGTTACCACAGAGCATGGAATTGCTGTTTGCTTCTAAGGCGGACACTTGCTGGGAACAGCCAAACTGAGGCAGGCCAGGAAGCAGTGAGGCAGGCCCTGGGCTGTGTTTGTGTCCACTCATGACCCACATGATGGGTGGGTGATGGACACTTGGGCCCCCCACTTGTAGCGATCCCCTGTTCTGTTTGCTGCTAGTTGTTGTCGTTCAGTCCTTGCAGGTGTGTCTTCCTCTCTGGGGGTTTCTTGGCAAGTTCTGCCGAGTCTCAGTGAGTCGAGGGCCTGGCCCGGATTTTCTCTCTCCCTCTGCTGGCTGGCTCCAAGCCCTTTTTCAGATCTTCCCACGTGGCTTCAGGCTCCTCGGCTTGGCTGCAATTGCTCCCACCAAGTGACCAGTGGCCTCTCTCTCTCCGGCTCCTCTGAGGGCTCCATCCTTGCTGGCCGTCAAGGACCACACTGGCTGCTCCCACATATGCTGTGTGGCAGGACTTTTCAGGGGTCTCGGTAGCCTGGAGTGAACAAGGCAGCCCAGGGTCCAGAGAGACAGTGAGCTGCCACTCCTGCATCCCCCCATGAGGTGACCCACTTCATCAGTAAGGGATGGCCCAGGCTCTGCTCCTGACCTCCAGCACTCAGGCTTTGGACAGGTCAGTCAGCCTGGGAGGGAGGCTTAGAAAGAAGTTCAGGGTCAGATCAGGGGAGGGCACATAGCTAGGAAAAGGCACGTTGTTAGCAGAAGATAAAGGACGGGCATTCGGGGGCAGGCCCAGAAGGTTTTTAAGGGCTCCAGCAAAGCTCCCTATTCCGGGCCAGAGCACACAGGCTCTGCTTCCTGCCTCAGGAGCTGCTCAGCATTTGTGAGGCCCTTTGAGCCTTATTAGACAGAGTAAAAGAAGTGGGACAGTCCCTGAATTCTCCTGAAGGTCCAGGGGGAGGGCAGGAGCTGCTGAGGACACTTTGTACTTTTCTATCATGACGCTAAATGTGGCCTCCAGGGCAGTCACTGAGGTTCTCTCCCACATTCCCTGCTCACAGCCATTCCCCTCTGGTGTAGGAGGGCCTCAGGGGGAGGTGCTGGGGAAGGGGGGGGGGGTGACAGACAGGATGGGGCTTCCCCAGCCCGAGGAGGAAAGAGTCTAGGGGGGGTGGGACTGGCACCAGGATGGGCAGAGAGGGGCGCCAGGGGACGGGGCTGGGCTGGCTGAGGAGAGCTGCCCCAGGGAGGAGAGCAGGCCTGGGTGGGAGCTGAGGAGGGAGGGAGGTGGGGCCTGGCAGGAAGGTGGCATCCAAGAGCCCTAACCTGGGTGACCCCTGGCTCTGCCCTTCCTGGTCTCTGCAATTCAGAAATGTTTGTCTGGGGAGGTCTTAAGCTTGTGCTGTCAGAGACACCGCAAACTCCCTCCATAAGCAAGAGGCAAGACACCCTTTTTTCCTCAGGAGGCTGGTGAAAGGATACATCTTTGCGAATGGGAATTTCATGTCCCCTTCAGTACACCACGTTATCCTCAGAGAAATGTCTTTATTTGGTTAAAATCTGAATGGTACAGTAGAAAATGGTTCTATGAGATGGCCAAATCCCTAATTACTCCCCCTTCTGATTATTACTGCCCCTCTAATCAAGCAAGGCACAGTGGAGGGCGAGAATTCCACTTGCTCTTACAACTCACAAGCAAACAAGGAAATTTAAATATATCTCTTCGATTTTCTCCTTTTAAATAGAGCCACTGAAATACTGAGTGAGGATTAACATGGACAATATTAATATAGGAGGACCCTCATGCAT
>NC_058132.1:6232735-6334133 GCF_016433145.1 Gracilinanus agilis
ATATATATATATATATATATATATGCTATTTATTTTATGTTTAACAATATGAAATAAGGATTAATAACAAGGAAAACCTTTAACAGGGAACTATCTCCACCCGCTGGCTACATCCACCTCATGGTGGAGTCTTCTGTTCTTCTGGCTACACTAAAACTACACCAACACTTTTAAAAACACCCAAACACTATCGGACTATAAATCTACCTAAATCCTTATTCAGTTAACTTTGTTTAATAAAGATGTCTCCAAGATTCAGTCAGTGAAGATGGCAGCTGCTAATTGACAATTTGGCCCTGAGACCAGAACAATAATCTTCCTACTTCTTCAAAACTGTTATTTAGGAAAGCAGATCTATTGGTTTCTTCTGAGATATGACTTCTCTTAGTCAGGAAAGTAGAAGCAGATAGGATTCAGAGGTCTCTCTTCCTTTTCATTAACATAGAGTAAGATGTCTGTCTCCAGCAGCAGCCAGAGAGTGAGAGCAAGCTCATTAACTGAAATCCAGTGATTTAAAAGACTCAGCCAGAGATGGAGAGCAAGCTCATCAACCGAAATACAGTTAGTGACTCAGTCAGAGAGGGGGGAAGCTCACCAGCTGAAGTCCAGTCAATAAGTGTCCCAGTCAGAGGAACTCACCAACTGCCAGAACTTTTTCCTGTGTTCTTTCTTCCAAGTTCTGGTCTCATGCACTGCTCTCTACCTGGCTTGTATCCTCAGAGATCTCTTTATCAAATATCTTTAACTAATATCTTAATCCATATTGTAATTTCCTTACTACAATTACTCTCCATACTGGCATGGCACCCTGACAACTAAGGAGAACTAGAGAAATTTAAGAGGATGCCAGACACTTAGCCAATGCTGATGATGGCCATTAAGCTGTAGTCAGGGAATGCCAGGCTGTGGTGGATGCTGGGAAAGTAGGTAGACATTTTTCCTTATGCAAATGGTTCCTCAAACTCAATATAACATGAGATTGTGCTGCTTCACTTAGCTAGAATCAGAGTCTGATGTCATATAACTCTATGGAATCCTCTTTATGCTTTCATCTAAATAAGAGTATTTCAGCCTTCTAGGAAATTAAATAGAGAATTCCTTTTTCTTTATTTTCTCCTCATTAATCACTGGTAATATACACCCCCCCTCCCCCGAATGCATAGTATCTGCTAGCTTCTCAGAAACTCTTTAAAAAAAAAGTTCTTACCAGATCAATTAGGAGGTCAGATCACCTTCTCTCTTTCTCCTCCACAGAATGTCCCTTCTTACTGAGAGAGTACTTATCATCTTCCTGATTCCATAGGGAAAAGCATTTTCAGAGTAAGATGCTTCTCCAGGTTTTACTCTTGACAACATGATTCGCACTTAAGTCACAAAATGCCTTTGTCAGTATTCTATTGGGCTCTGAATGAGTGGTCTCCAGTGCTGGCTCTGATACTTTTCAAGGTTAGGAGTTTGGGGTAAATCCCTTGTGTGCCTCAGTTTCCTCCTATGAGTTGAGGAGGGTTGGAAAAGATGAATTTTAAAGATTCAGGTGTAAATCTCATGAATTTTGCTGGTTTAGGGGTCAGTAACATTCAAGGATGTTGCTGTGGACTTCACCCAGGAGGAGTGGTGCCTATTGGACCATTCTCAGAAAGAGCTGTACAAGGAAGTCATGCTGGAGAATGTGCAGAATCTACTCTCTGCTGGTAAGAATCATTTCCCTTTAAATCTGAATCTGCCATTAAGGGAATATGTTCATTCCATGCCAAATGTACAGGATTTTGAGCTTTTGTCATTGATTAAAAAAGCAAAAATGCTTATCTCTGCCCAGGGTTCTCCTGATTACTTTTAATTTTAAAAAGCCTTTGAATTATGTTATGGGAAGCTGGTACTTTCCTTTGTTGCTCCTAAAATTGTTTCTCCTCTCTTTTAGAGGTAGCTTCAGGTAGAAACTTAAACCCGTGTTACACATTTATATTCCTGAAGCTAAAACTCAGAAGTCATCTAGTCCAGTCTCTAATTAGACCTGAATTTTGCGTACAAGATCTCTGTTTATACCTAGACAGCTTTTATTCAGGGAACCCTCTACCTGCCAAGGAGGCTTGCCTTTAGAAAGGATTTCTTTTTAAGAAGTATTAATGGGGAGGGAAAACCAAGAAGGCAGCAGCAAAAACTAGAACCAGCCTAAGAATCTCAAAGCAACCTTAAAATGTGATTTTAAACAACAAGTTGTAGAATGAACCTGGATAAGAGTGAGGTGTCTCTCCTGAGGAAAAAAACTTGAAAGTTAGGCAGAAAAGATCTATTTTGGAGGATAAGAGGGAACTAGAAGTAAAACTGCACAGAAGAGTGCAGACAATCCATCCCCCATCTACTACTCCAGGTTCCGAACCTGGGCACAAGCCAACTTTGAGGTGCAGGGACCCTTCTTAAGCCTACATTATTAGAGCATCCCTTGCCCACTTCTTCAAATACAAAGGCCTGGCACAAGGCTGTAGTGAGGCCCCAACATCACTTGACCAGTTCAAGCCTGTGGTGATGCCACTAGCCCCAGGGCAAAGTAGCTCCCAGTTCTCTGAGCCCTGCAAGCCATCAGCAGTCTGTTGAGGAGACTAAATCAGCAACTTTCTGAGCATCCATCCCACAGGCCATGATACCACCTAGAAGAGTGATGGGGAACCTTTTGGAACTTTTTAGGGACCCTGAGCCATGCCTCACCCAACCCTGAAAATTTGTGCCAATGCCCACCCCCTGTCTACATGCAGAGGCATGGCCACCAATGTTACATTAGGATACCAATATGTATATTTAGAGGAATACATTGTCATTCCCTTCTGGAGGTGACAGAGTTCCCAGTGTGATTTCTACACAGTGCATAAGTCATATTAAAAGGAAAAGGGTCAGTGACCCAAACTTTATCAAAACACTTCTACTAGAAGGGATCTTGATTAATCCATCCATCCTGAATGAGCATCATCCCCATGTGGTGGGCCTAAGGATATTCAGTAAAAGTGAGAGGCTGCTTCTAGAACCAGAATGGATGTGAATTTTCTGGAAGCCTAAGGCATTTGGTAGGCTTTTGAGGCACTGAGTGGCTGGAGATTTTCTTGCTTTGTGAGTTTTTCTTGCATACCCAACAGACTGAGGGACATGCTTTAGCTACTGCTTTCCCCAATTGAATTAGAGAATAATCTGCCTAGGTAGCTGGGTCTGCATGGTTCAGAACCTAGGAGAAGACCCAGAATGTGAGGAAAGGGAAAGTCATGGGATCAGGGAGTTAAGAGTTAAAACAACATGTATCAATAGGAGGGATTATGATAATAAAGAGAGAGGAGGAGGGGACAGCTTATTCCAAAGTGTCCTGCAGCTGTTTTTTTCTGTTATGAAAGAAATATTTGAGGTTTTCCACATGCTCACAGGAATAAGTGTCCCCACCTCCTCTTCTATCACCTATTTCTAGGAGGACAAAGGGTTTAATGTGAGAGACATGAATCTATGTATTTTACCCTTCCAGTTTTACTGCAGTGGGGGTGGGTAGGATAGCTTGATGGAGACCCTCCCATTGAGGTGTTATCTGGTTTGATCCCTCCATTTGGGCTGGGTGTGTAATTTCCTCTCCATCCTTCTTAGAAGGATTATGGAAGATCTGATGAGCATATTCCCTTAGGGCTTGGTTAATGGGGCTCAGCCCTAGATTTTCTCAGGAGGCTATTTTAATTAGGGTCAGTGTAATCAGGAGGGTCTGGACTTGAATCAATTCTTTGCTTACAAAAGCAGGACTTGTGGGGGGTAGGGTGATGAGCAATGACCAAGCCTGGGGCTGAACCTGCTTGTGTCCATGATGAGGCCTCTATGTGCCTTCTGGCACTCATGCCATAGATTCACCATCACAGACCTTGGAAGACATGAAACTTGTAGAAAACCAGAACTACAGCTGAGGGGATTAGCAAGGAAAAACTGAAGTTTAAGAGAATGTTCCCTCTAACCTGACAACAGATCCAACTTTGAGATAGAAGTCAATTTGAAAAAAAAAAAAGTCTAGGAAAATAAGGAAACAGCAAAAGAAACATCTAAGCATAGAAAATGTCTAAGGAGATAAAAAAAGAGCAAGGCACAGATTCAGGTGGGGATTGCGATAGAAAAGGAGCCACATGCAGAACTTCAAAATGATAATGGGAATGGTTCTCAGGTGCTGGAAGAGTTCAAAAAAGAATTCAAAAATTAAATGAGAGAAGTAGAAGAAAAATGGGGAAAACAAATGAAAATAATACAAAAAGAAAATAACAGCTGAAAAAGCAAAATTGTTCAAGTGGCAAAAGAAGCACAAAAATCCAATGAAGAAAAGAGTTCAATAAAAAGTAGAGTTGACTAACTGAAAAAAGTGGTTAAAAAATCCAGTGTAGAAGAATTTCAGGAAAAGTAAATGGACCAAATGGAAAAAGAGGATCTAAGGGTCATGGAAGAAAATGATTTTTTAAAAATTAGAATTGGGGGGAGGGTAGTGCCTGCTAAATACTTCATTGGATTGAGATCTAGGCCTAGAGATGGGAGGGCCTAGGTACAAATTAGGCCTCAGATACTTCCTAGCTGTGTGACCCTGGGCAAGAGTACTTAACTCGCATTGTCTATGCCAGTGATGGTGAACCTATGCCATGAGTGCCAAAGATGGCACACTGAGTACTCTCTGTGGGCACATGGTTGAACTCTTCCTCTCCCTCCCCACAGGTGGTTACTAAAAAAACAGAGGGACTCAGGAGGAGCTGTTCCCTTCCCCCTCTTCACTGTGCCTGATGATATCTTATCACATCCCCCACCCCTCTCCTTGCCCAGCAGCCCAAAGGAAGCTCACAGAGGGTGAGGTGTTCAGCTCACAGGTGGCAGAGCTGGAGGGGAGTGGATTGCTTGGGCCACATCCCTCCTCCTATAATGAGTAAAGATTATGGTTGTGGTTGGATTAAATATTTAAGTAAGTGGTCGCCAAGAATTGATTCAATTCCTAAATGATTTTTAGTAATTTATTTATTAAATATAGGAGAAAGTGAAAATAGAGAGATGAAAAGAGGGTAGAGTGAGAGATCTAGCTTAATGAGCTAGACTCTGTGCTCAGTCCCTGGCTTTACTCTGGCAGGGCTCCAGAGGTCCCAGCTAGAGAACCTAAAAGTCAATTAACAAAGGTTTTAGCCATGAGGGCTCCTCCTGATCAAGGGAGCCTCCGCTAGTACCTCCAGGGAAGCTAAAGGAGTCAGCCTTTTTCACTCACCACATGTAGTTCTAAGGAGAGATTTAAGAACAGTCTCACCAAGTCCAACGTCCCAGCCAGAGCTCCTCTAGGTCCAGTTCCAGGCTGAAGAGCAGAACATCCACTCGAGCTTCAGCTCCAGAAACTGAACAAGAACTGATTTACAGGAAGTTGTCACTCCCTTTTAAAAGCGCTTTTGTGTCACTTTCTGTGCCTTCCTCTTAGTTTACATGTCCAATCACAACAAACTCTTTGCTTAGGACTGCTCAGGGGGCAGTCAATCAATTCTGATTTGTCACCCACTTTCGCATATGTGGGTTGCATACTTTTCCACTTGTGAATTAAGTGGTGGTGTTTACACCTTTGGTGATTAAATCTAAAAATGAGTGGGTAGGTTTAATCTCATTCTCACACTCCTCTCTACTTGCTGAGGACATTCCTCACTTCACCCACCCAGCACCCCAATGAAAGCACTCCCCCCTGTCCTGTGAGGTAAGGGGGTGGGATGGTGTATACCTGACACTCAGTGGCAGGGAGGGGCATGGCACACAGTCTTTGGGGGGTGATGGGCATGGTACTTGGTCTGGGGGTAGGAGTTGGGGCACTCCATCTGTAAAAGGTTCACTATCACTGGCCTAGCCAGATTATTGATTCTAAAGCAAAAGATAAGGATTTTAAATAAAATAAATATAAAATCAGAATTGGGCATCTAGAAGCTAATGATTTCATGAGATAATAAAATCAAAAGAATTTAAAAATAGAAGAAAATATGAAATATCTCACTGAAAAAACAACTGACCTGGAAAATACATACAAGAAAGACAATCTAAGATTTTCAAGACCCCTCCCCCCAAAATATCTGTCATATTAGAAGAAATTACATAAGAAAACTGCCTCAATATTCTTGAATCAGAGAAATTGAAAGAATCCACAGATTATCTCCTACAATAAACCCTCAAATTACAACACCCAGGAATATTATAGTATTATTAAAGAACTCTCAGGTGAATGAAAAAGTCCTGCACTAAGCCCGAAGAAAAAAATTAAAATATCATGGAACCCAATGTTGTTTATACAGGATCTGGCAGTTTCTACGTTAAAGAATCAGAATGCTTGGAATATGATATTCTGGAAGCCATGGAAACTGGGTTTACAACCATGAATCACCCACCCATCAAGATTAACTATATTCTTTCAGAGTGGAAGATGGTTATTTAAGAAAATAAGGGATATCCAAGCATACCTGATGAAAAGACCAGACCAAAACAAAAAAGTTGATGTCCAAATACAAAATTCAAGAAAAGTATAAAGAAGTAAATAAGAAAGAAAATTTACAGGACTTTGGTCAAATTATTTATACTCCTAGTGCAAAGATGATATTTGTAAGTCTTAAAATTGTTATCCTTATCATAGAAGTTAGAAGTATACAGAGGCAGAGGTTTGGTACTAAACTGATTAGGTAGTTATACAAAAAAACAATCAAAGGGAGAAAAAGGATAGCATTGAGAGAAAAAGGAAGATAGAGGTAAAATGGGGTAAATTATGTCAAACAAAGAGGCATGGGAAGAAAAACTATTCCAGTGGAGGGGAGGAGGAGGGTGGAGATAGCCAATCAGTAAAACTTATTCTCATTAGAACCTGCTCAGGAAGGTAATAACAGGCAGACTCATCAGGGCATAGAATCTTATCTTACTCTATAGAGAAATAGAAGGAGAATAAGATAAGTGGTGAAGGAAGGGGCATACTATATGGTAGGTGGAACAAGGGGATTAATTAAAAGATATAGAAAAGTAGGAGGAGAATAAGAAGGTTGGTGTGGGAAGGGAAAATTTAAGGAAGGGGAAGTGTGGGGAGTAATTAAAAGCGAAACGTGGAGGGACAGTGAAAGGAGAAATGCAGGATTAAAAGAGGAACACAAGATGAAGGGTATACAGGGATGGTAATCATAACTGGTATTTTAAATGGGATAAACAGCCATAAAACAAGCAGATATAGTTGATTAAAAATCTGAAGCCTATGATATGTTGTTTATTAGAAACACATTTGACATACACAAGTAGACATAAAAAGAGCAAAGTAGGGGTGTACAGTAGAATCTATTGGACTTCAACTAAAATAAGAAAAGCACGAATAGCAATTATGATCTTGTACAAAGCTAAAGCAAAAATAGATCTGGTTAAAAGAGATAAGTATGGTAATTACATATCGAAAAAAGATAGTATAGACAGTGAGGCAATATTGGTACTTAACATATATGCACCTGGTGTAGCCTTCAGATTTTTAAAGTAGAAACTACAGGAAAATAAGGAGAAAATTGGCAGTAAAATTAACTAGTGGGGAACGTCAACTTTCCCCAAGCAGAAATAGGTAAATCTAACCAAAAAATAAACAAGAAGGAGTAAAGGAAGTAAATGAAATTTTAGAAGTTATTTAATAGCTATCTAGTGAAAACTAAATGGAGTGAAAAAAGAATATGTTTTGTTTTTAGCTGCACATGGAACATAAGGATGTACATAAGCCATGTACTAGGTCATAAAAACTTCACAATGAAACAAAAAAGCAGAAATAATGAATTAAACCTTTTCAGTGATTTCATAAAAGGAATTACAGTGACACAACATATCAAAAGTTATGGGATATAGCCAAAGCAGTACTTGGGGGGGGGCAGGATTTTATATCCCAGAATGCTTATATCAGTTAAACATAGGAAAAAAACCTAAGTAAATTGGGAAGGCAACTAAAAAAATATAGCAAAGAATGAATTAAAAATTTCCCAGTAAAGAGTAAATTGGAAATTTAAAAAAAAACACAAAAGAAGAAATTAATAAAACTAAAAGAGAACTATTGGATTAATAAAACAAGTCTAGGAATTTGTTTTCTGAAAAAACAAATAAAATACTCAGCACATTGGTTAATTCGATTTAAAAAAGGAAAGAAGAGAATCAAATTGCCAGTATCAAAATTGAAATGGGTGAATTTTGTGATAAGTAACTTCTTGGACAAGATGGGAAATAGCTTGAGTGACAGGAACATCGGTTAAAGAATTTAGAATTTACCCAGGTGGTGTGAGCCAAGGCCAAGAGACTGTTGGGATCACCTCTATAAATACCCTTGGACTGCACCACCCAGGGTCTCAATCAGAGAAGGGAATTCTGGGAGGAGGGAGATGTATGGGTGGGTAGGCCATAGACCTGCAAATCCAGCATCCATACCTGAGTGCCATATGAAGTACATTTCTCCTGATATTAATAGAGCTGAGAGAGAATAACATCAAGAACATCATTGTCCTTCCCTGTCCTTTGGTGTGCACCATGGCCAGATCAGACCAGGAATTGTATGAGGGAGAAAATTCTCCAGCCGGTTATCAACCTATTACCTATAGATTTAGATCACCTTAACTCATTTAGCCATAGTATAGCATTCCCAAACCTCTATCCTGAGTCCTTGTTCCTAACCCTTAAGATAAGCAATAAATCCCGTTAAAGTTTAATCCAGCTGAAAACTTATGCTTCTTCCAGACTAGTAACATCTACAGCTATCTGGAAAGAGATTTATCAAACCAGAGTCAGATTACTAGCATTATCCATTTAACAAATCAATACCAGCCCAAACCAACCTTTTATCACTAAACCCAACCCCAAACCAAGGAGCTAGAAGAGTTGTTGATCATACATACAACCCCTCACTTATTACTTTGGCTTGGGCACTGTTAAAGAGGCGTAGGCTTGGCTAAGCTGAACTTCATAAATCCTGGGAATTACTAGCACATTTGGTGATCATCCAGGCAACCTCATCTCTCACTTAGCCTAGATCCATCTACCAACTGAGGATCTTGAGCCAGCTTGGCAAGCTCAGATTATAGAGCCCATCAGCCTAGAGAAATAGCATCTGGGTTTATATATCCCCTTTTCTTTAACAATTTGCTTCCAGTGAAGAAGAAAGTAAAGCTTTAGAAGCTGTTATATGACAAATCTCTCAATCTAGGTGGAATGAGTGAATATTTATAAAAATATAAATTGCCCAGATGAATAAAAGAAAAATAGAAAACTTTAATAAGCCCATCTCAGAAAAAGAAATGAAAGAAGCCATCAACAAGGTCCCTAAGAAAAAATCCACAGACCCAAATGGATTCACAATGAATTCTGTCCAACATTTAATGAATAATTAATTCCAGTACTATTTAAAGTACTTGGCAAAATAGGCAAAGGAGTCCTACTAGATTCTTTCTATGAAGCATATATGATACTGATTGCTAAGCCAGAAAGAGCAAAAACAGAGAAAGAACATTACAGGTGAATTTCCTTACTAAATATTGATGCGAAAATCTTAAATAAAATCCTAGTAAAGAGACTAAGGCTGTACATCATAAGGTTTATTCACTGTGACCAGGTGGGATTTATACCAGGGATGCAAGGCTGGTTTAATGTTAGGAAAGCTATCAGCATATTTGACCATATCAATAATCTAACAGAAACCATGTGATTATCTCAATAGATAGAGAAAAGACCTTCAACCATATACAATACCTATTCCTCTTAAAAACACTAGAAAGCAAAGCAATAAAGGAGCCATTCTTTAACATAATAAGTAGCATCTAAAACCACCAGCAAATATCATCTACAGTGGGGATCAGTTTAACCTTCCCAGTTAGATCAGGATTGAAGGAAAGATGCATATTATCACTACTATTGTACTAGAAATGTTAGTTTTGGCGAGGAGAGAAGAAAAAGAAATTGAAGAAATTCAAGTAAACAGTGAGGAAACTAAACTATCACTCTTTGTGGATGATAGGATGGTATTCTTAGATAATACTAGACAACTAAAAAATTAGTTGAAATAAGTACTAACTTCAGCAAAGTTACAGGAGGCCCACATAAGTCATAAGCATTTCTATATATTTCCAACAAAGATCAGCAGCAAGAGTTACAAAGAGAAATGCCATTTGAAATAACTCAAGACAATATAAAATACTTGGGAATCTATTTGCCAAGGCAACACAAGAATTATATGTACACATTATAAAACTTTTTACACAAATCAATTCAGAACTAAACAATTAGAAAATCATTAATTGCTCATGTGTTTGCCAAGCTATGATAATAAAAATAATAATTCTATGTAAGTTAATTTACTTATTCAGTGCCATACCAATGAAACTACCAGAAAACTATTTTGTAGAACTAGAAAAAATAACTACAAAATTTCCCTGGGAGAAGAAAAGATCAAGAATATCAAGGGAATTAAAGAAAAGGATGGTGGCCTAGCAGTACTAGATCAAAAACTGTATTGTAAAATAGTAATCATGAAAATAATCTGGTACTAGTTAAGCAATAGAAGGGTAGATCAATGGAATAGATTAGGGGTAAATGACCTCAGCAATCTAGTGTTTGATAAACTCAAAGATCCCAGCTTTTGGGATATGATCTCACTATTTAACAAAAACTGCCATGAAAACTGGAAAATGGAATGGCAAAAATTAGGTATAGACTAATAGCTTAAATCCTATATCAAGATAGGTCAATTTGGGGCCCATAATTTAGATAGAATATACAATATTCTAAGTAAATTCAGGGAACATAGAATTTGTAAGGAACTAAATTAAGGGATTTTACTAAATATATGAGAATTTTAAGATAATACTGTAGTTGCTGATTTTAAAATTAATACAGCCCAAGTCAAAATTACTTTTAGTAGCTTTTATTTACAAAAAAGAAGGTGGAAAGAGTGAAAGTAGAGAAATGAAAGAAAGTAAGAAGTCTAGCTTATCACCCTAAATGGCACTCTAGTCTCTGGCTCAACCCATGCAGGGCTCGTTAACCCCTCAGCCAGAGGGCTTGGTGTTGAATTAAACAAGGGTTCAACCCACATGGCCTCCTCCAAGAAGGGAGGTCTGTCTGGAACTAATCTCTCCAGAAGCCAGGAAATGAAAGACCAGCTACTTACTCAAGAAACAGTCTAAGAGCCAAGGTCCAAGTTGAAGATGAGGTCCAAGTCCAAAGTGACCTTCTAGAGGCAGGTCACCAGCCAAAGCTCAAGCTGAAGACCACTGTCTAGGTGAAGAAGATCAGGACTTTTATAGTCCTTTTTGTCCCTTCCCCTCTTCTCAGGGGCCAATCACAGTTTCCAAATTGCCTAGCACTGCTCAGGGGGGCAGTGCCTCTGGGATTCACACCTCTCATCCTCTGAAGAGTAAACTCTTATCAAAAGGATTCATAAGTTCCTGACTGATTGAGCTTCTGAGGGTGTGAACTCTTTAAGTAAGTGATTTGTGAATTCTTTTACCTGTTAGCTAACAAATTGTTAAGTAGGGGTGTTTTGGTTGATTAAATTAAAAGTTGCTAATTGATAGACAAAGGAAATTTGATCCACACTTCACAATCCCCTCTGTGATACTTTGGGAGATTAGTTTCCCCAATGAATCATTTAACATAACCAGCTTATACCTCTAAAGATCTTCTAGCTAAAGGTGCATATAATATTGCATTTTCTAAGAGGAAACTACAATAGTTAGAGATAAGAGGGAACTAGAAGGGAGAGAGAGCAGTACTGGTGTTTGCTAGGTACATTGACCAATTAGGGAGCAGTCCTCTTTGGCATGAGAGTTTACATTTAGAATAAATGTTCAAACCTCTTCAGTTCAATCAATTACATCCCAAAATTCATTCTTGATCTTCTGATGCAGTGGAGGTTTCTTTATGGCATTTTCTCCGAACAGTTCATTTTCTTGAATCAGGGAGTTATTGAGCTTCTTTTCCTGAAATGTTTTCTCAAAAAAAATTTAAATCTTGGGTTTCATGAGAATTATACAGATTGTTTACCTGTCAGATCTATGGAGAGGGGAACACTTAACAACCGAACAAGAGATAGAGAACATTATAAGATGTAAAATAAATAATTTTGATTATATTAAATGTAAACTTTTTTGTATAAATAGAAACAAAGTAACCAAGATTAGAAGAGAAACAACAAATTGGGGGAAATTGTTTTATAACAAGTTTCTCTGATCTCATTTCTCAAATACTAGAGAACTATGTCATATTTATAAGAATCATTCCCCAGTTGACAACTGTTAGGATAAACAGTAAAACTGATACTAAATATCTTGTGGGTTAATTAACAGAATACCAAAACCCAAGGTGATTAACTCCAGGGTGGTTTGATAAAGGAGAGGAATGGGGAAATGGAGGAGAGGGAAACCACCAGGAAAATCATCTGGGGATATCTCAGTGGGTTTTTGTTGTCAGTTCGGTGCCAGATTTGTCTGGGAAAGGAGGAGAAACAAACAAGGTCTATATAAAAGGGCTTTAATAACAAAGTAGGATGGGGAGGGAAAGGAAGTGGGACAAACTACCACTCAGGTCTAGTGAGAACTGCCAGGGGATAGAGGGATGGTTAAGAAGACTCAAAACACTAAAGTCTACTAGCAGACTGCCTAGTGCAAGGTCTGACTTGTCAGGGGTAAGGGAATGTCACGAAGGTGTCCTTGGCTTGTCTCAAGATGTAGCAGCTATTCCCAGGAAACACAGGTTACACAGCAAAGTAAAATCGAAATGGGAAGTGAGGGAGATGGGATTATCTATGTGTCCACCAAGATATATCTACTTCTCTACCTACAACTTCATTGGTCTTGATTAAAGATCTGTTATCCAAGTCCAAGGAAACTCCAGAGTATTGAGATCCCAAAACACACACAGGCTCACCCTGACAGCTGCTCCCAAAGCCAACTGCCAACCCAGAGTCATTGTGTGAAAGTTCCCTGTGACAAGATTCCAAGTTCTCTTGCCAGGTCTGTGCTCTGCTAACTAAAATCTTAATCTACATTTTCCTATAACACAATTGGTGAAAGGTTATAAATAAGCAGTTTTCAGATGAAGAAATTAAAGCTGTCATTAATCATTTAAAAATTTTTTCTAAGTTCCTCTTGATTAGAGAAGTAAATTAAAAGAACTCTGAGATACCACTTCACCCCTACCAGATTGGCCAATATGATAGTAAAGTGACAAAGGTTGGAGGGGATGTGGAAAAATTTAGAAACAATGCATTGCTGGTGGAGTTGTGAACTGATCCATCCATTCTGGAGAGGAATTTGAAATGACTTCCAAAGGGACATAAAACAATGTACACCTTTTGATCCACTAATACCACTACTAGGTCTATACCCCAAAGAGATCAGGAAAAAAAGAAGAAAAGAACCTACTTGTAGGAAAATATTTGTAACTGCTCTTTTGGTGGTAGCAAAGAATTGGAAATTGAAAAGATGTCTATCATTTGGCAAGTGGCTGAACAAATTGTGGTATTTTATGGTGATAGAATACTATTATGCTGTAAGGAATGATGAATAAGGTGGTTTCAGAAAGAGCTGGAAAAACCTACATGAACTGATTCAGAGTGAAAAAAAAAGAAGAACCAGGAGAACATTGTGCAGAGTAACAGTAAAATATAGAATGATCAATTGTGATAGACTTGGCTATTCTCAGCAATACAATGATCCAGTACAATTCTGAGGGACTTATGACAAAGAATACCCACAGTAAAGGACTGTTGGAGTTAGAATGTGGATGACAGCATACAACTTTTCAGGTATTTATTAGCTTTTTTTTTTTTTTTTGAGGTTGTGGTTTTATGTGATTACAAAAATAAACAATATGGAAATAAAAATTTAAAAATATATAAAACTGTAGTTCAGAGCCTCTTATTCTGCCTAGTCTAGCAAGTTTATCTTTATTCTTCCTTCCTCCTTTCCTCAAATTGCAGGCCAGATGATAGGAATGGAAAGGAAGGGAATAAGCCTTTCAAAATACTTACTCTATGTCCTCTGCTGGGTAAAGGATGTCATAATTATAATTAATTTTATAACATCCCAATGAGTTTAATACTCTTATTGTCCTTAATTCACAGTTGAGGCAACTAAGGCAAATAGAAGTTAAATAGCTTGCCCAGGGGCACCCAACTTCTCATCTCTCTGAGGTTCTAATGAATTTGTTTTTCTGACTCCCAAGTTCTGATCTCTTACCCCATCACTTACAGGTGCCTTTAATTTCTAATTAATGGAGATAGTGAAATGTGCCTACCCTACTATACATAAAGATGGAGTTTTTTGATTGAAAATGGTTTCCATGATCCTTACCTCATGCAAATGTCTCAACAATGAATATAACAGAAATCATCTTGTAGGCCTTACTTTCATGCTCCCTTTCTGTTAAGAGGACCATATTTTTTATTTTTCTCTCTTGATCCCTTCCTTCTTTCTTATGCCCAGGGCTTCCAGTTCCTAGAGAAAATTTTGTCTTCTGTTTTCTGCAAGGGGAATCACCATGGCTGCAAGAGGAAAAAAGCCCAAGGAGCGCCTGTCCAGGTGAGTGAAGTAAAAGCAGATATATAAGGGCTGTTATCCCAAAAGACTTTTATCTGTTGTAGTGAATGGAGTGCTAAACTTGGGACTGTCAAACCAACATTGATTCATGCTGTTCATTTCCTGAAAGATGGATATGGACTCAGTATAGAGTATGAGATATAATATATAGTAGATCATAAAATAAGATGACTATTTAGTATCTTTGCATTAAATGGCACAATATCTTTGCATCTGTAGAGAAAAGAAGAAAATTTATATTCCACTTTGAAAATTACTGCATGAGAGTTAAAGAGTGAAGTAGTTTCTCTCCTTAGCATAAAAAATTTACCAAGAATGACCACATGATAGTGCATCCAAAATTATGAGAACTGAATTTTTGGAAGGTAACATTACCTGAGAATTACACAATTATAAGAATAATTGATGAGTGACTTTTTAGGAAAGATAGGGCAATGGAGAAAGACTGTCCAATCTTATGTTCAAAGCATACTCAGGTAAAAAGTTTGAGTTGTAGTCTAGCTGCGGGAAGGTTGGTCAAGTCATTCCTCCATTCTAAACTCATGACTTGATTTGTGAAGTGTGATGAGAATCTTTGATCTGCCTGAGGCACAGGTCCATTGTGAGGTTTCATTGTTATTGTTTGTGAAAATATTTCTAAAATCATCCACCTTGCAAATATGATCAAATGGCATATCCAAAGACTGGTTCTACTTATTTATCTTTGAAAACTCCTTTTTGCCTGGGAAAATAGAATAAAAATCAGTTTACTTTCTGCCATCAGAGGAACCAACTTACATTTCTTCTGTATGTCTGTGTCTTTCCTTCTGTTTGTATCATTCTTTATTTTCTTCAGAGACAGAGATTAATTTTGAAATGAAGGAGATGTCTACAAAGCTGAGCGTTTTGGTGGAAGGATCTGGTCCACAAAGATGCATGAATGAGGGTCTCTCTGATTTCATCTTGAGAGAAATATGTGACTCTAATATCAAGGGAAATAAAAATCTAAAAAATATCAGTGAATTTGATGAAACTGTAGAGAAATTGAGCCAACATTCAATTCTAAATCAGTATATGAAATTGAGCTCAGGAAATGACTGTTGTCAGGATAGTGAATACAGAAAATGCTTTCCTGCAGAACTAGAACTTATTCAGTCGGCCCAGAAACCTCCTGGAATGCCCTTGTATCAAGGTAACTTAAGGGGAATGGCCTTTGGCTGGAGTTTAGACCTCATTAGACATTCAAATAGTAAACTTGTAGAGATAGTTTCTGGGAGTAATAGACCTTTCACTCAGAACTCTGATGTTGCTGCACATCAAATAATCCAATGTGGAGAGAAACCTTATGAATGTAAACAGTGTAGGAAGGCTTTTGCAAAGAGGAACTATCTTGCCAGACATCAGAGAATCCACACAGGAGAGAAACATTATGAATGTAAACAATGTGGAAAGGCTTTCACTCAGAGGGACAGTCTTTCTGTACATCAGAGAGTCCATACTGGAGAGAAACCTTATGAATGTATACAGTGTGGAAAGACTTTCACACAGAGGGGCAATCTTGCTGCACATCAGAGGATCCATACTGGAGAGAAACCTTATGAATGTAAACACTGTGGAAAGGCATTCACAGTGAGGAGCCATCTTGCTAAACATCAAATAGTCCACACAGGAGAGAAGGCTTATGAATGTAAACAGTGTGGAAAAGCTTTCACAGTGAGGAGTTCTCTTGCTGTACATCAGAAAATCCATACTGGAGAAAAACCTTATGAATGCAAACAGTGTGGAAAGGCTTTTACAGAGAGAGGCCATCTTGCTGTACATCAGAGAATCCACACAGGAGAGAAACCTTATGAATGTAAACACTGTGGAAAAGCATTCACTCTGAGGGGCTCTCTTACCAGACATCAGAGAATCCACACAGGAGAGAAACCTTATGAATGTAAGCAATGTGGAAAGGCATTCACTCTGAGGGACTCTCTTGCCAGACACCAGAGAATCCACACAGGAGAGAAACCTTATGAATGTAAGCAATGTGGAAAGGCTTTCTCACAGATGGGTTCTCTTGCTACTCATCAGAGAATCCACACTGGAGAGAAACCTTATGAATGCAAACAATGTGGAAAGGCTTTCACACAGAGGGACTATCTTACTTCACACCAGAGAATCCACACTGGGGAGAAACCTTATGAATGTAAACACTGTGGAAAGGCTTTCACAGAGAGGGGCTATCTTGCTAAACATCAAACAGTCCACACAGGAGAAAAGGCTTATAAATGTAAACAGTGTGGAAAAGCTTTCACAGTGAGGGGTTCTCTTGTTGCACATCAGAGAATCCATAATAGAGAAGAACCTTATGAATGCAAACAGTGTGGAAAGGCTTTCACAGAGAGAGGCCATCTTGCTGTACATCAGAGAATCCACATAGGAGAGAAACCTTATGAATGTAAACACTGTGGAAAGGCATTCACTCTGAGGGGCTCTCTTGCCAGACATCAGAGAATCCACACAGGAAAGAAACCTTATGAATGTAAGCAATGTGGAAAGGCTTTTACAGAGAGAGGCCATCTTGCTGTACATCAGAGAATCCACACAGGAGAGAAACCTTATGAATGTAAACAATGTGGAAAGGCTTTCTCACAGAGGGGTTCTCTTGTTGTTCATCAGAGAATCCACACTGGAGAGAAACCTTATGAATGCAAACAATATGGAAAGGCTTTCTCACAAAGGGGACCATCTTACTGTACACCAGAGAATCCACACTGGAGAGAAACCTTATGAATGTAAACAATGTGGAAAACCTTTTACAGAGAGGGGCTCTCTTGCTGCACATCAGATAATCCACACTGGAGAAAAACCTTTTGAATGTAAACAGTGTGGAAAGGCTTTTACACAGATGGGCTCTCTTTTTGCACATCAGATAATCCACATGGAAGAGAAACCACATGCATGTAAACACTGTAGGAAGGCTTTCACACAGAAGTGCAATCTTGCTGCACATCAGAGAGTCCACTCTAGAGAGAGACCGTATGAATGTATACAGTGTGGAAAGACTTTCAGATGCAGCTCCAGTCTTAGGAAACATCAGAGAATGCACACTGGAGAGAAACCTTATCAATGTAAATAATGTGGAAGGGCTTTCATACATAGCTCTAATCTTGCTGCACATTAGAGAATCCACACTTGAGACTAACCTTATGAATGTAAACACTATGGAAAGGCTTTTGCCTTGCGGGGCCTTCTTGCTAAATATCAGTGTCTACATTGAAGAGAAACTTTATGAATGTAATCAATTTGGATAGGCTTTCACATAAAACTCCATAGTAGCTTCATGTCAGAAAATCCTCGCTGGAGAAAAACCTCATGAGTGAGACTGAGGTTATAATTGCCATACTTACTACTTTTAGATTATTTAACATAAGATGATCCACACTAGAGAAAAACTTTAGGAATATGATGTATGTTGTAAAGCCTTTAGGCAACAATCCTCTCTTATTCCCAACTCAAGAATTCCTTTTGGATAGAAATCTAATTACTGTCATGAACGAAGAAAGACATTGAAATGGAGAGTCCAGAACTTGTTCAGTATGAGAATGTCTTCTGAACAGACTAGTTCCAGATGGACTCCCTGTAGGAAGGATTTCAGCCAGACATTATCACTTCATATCAGAGGATTCATAATGCAGAAAAACCTTACAAATGTGCTCAAGTTGTATGTGTTTTCCTCAGGAGGAGGGTGATAACGATTATTTAGAGAAATGCAAATTATAAAAAGTTGGAGGGACCACCCCAATCTATTATTTTGGCTATTGTGACAGAAATGGAAAGTGACAAAAGTTGGAGGATATGTGGAAAAACTGAGATACTAATGAACTATTCAGTGGAGTTGTGAACTGACTCTCCATTCTAGAGAGAGCAATTTGTAACTATATCCAAAGGGCATTAAAAAAAAACAAAAAGGAAAAGGACCTATATGTATTATAAAAAAAACAAAAAACAAAAAAAGATCCCAGAAAGCTGCTCTTTTTGGGGGTGACAAAAGAATTGAAAAGTAAGAGAAAATTCATCAATTGGTAAATGGCTGACTAAATGGTGGCATATGATTGTAATGGAGTACTATTGTTTTATAAATTAATGAGGAGAAGGAGAAGTTCAGAATAACCTCGAAAGATATGAGAATTGATGTAGACTGAATTTAGCAGAACCAGGAAAACACTGCACATTGCAATATTTATGCAGAACAACTCTGAATTGAACTATTCTCAACAATACAGTAATTCAAAACAATCCCTAAGGATTCAAAAAGTTTCATCTGTTTCCAGAGAAAGAACTCATGGAGTCTGAATCCAGACCAAAGAAAAAATTTTTGACTTTTAAAGTTTTTGTTTTGTTTGTTTGAGTTAGTTCCACAGAAGGATCAATATGGAAAAATGTTTTATAGGGTTGTACATGCAAAATCTATATAAGATTATTTAACACCATTTTTGTGTTGGGGAGAAAAATCCAAGACTCAAAAATGTTTTTTATATATTGCATATTATTTTTACACATAGTTGTCAAAAAATAAAATGAAATGATAGAAGAGAAGTGTTGTATGATTGGTAGTAAACAACATTCTATCTGGAATGAAGGAGTATACATGGAATGATTACTGAAAGGACTTCACCTTGAGCTCATACTTGACTATTCATTGGACATGTTATGTTGACAATAAGGTTCAGTGTCTCCAATTCATAGGAAAGACGTTCTCCTGTAGCACAGACTTCATAGCCTGTCCTGCAGAGGAGCCCTCAATAAACACCCCAAATTTCATACTGTGTAAAAATTCTACAATGATAAGGACTTTTTCTCTGAAATCCTAATGCTTGTCATTCTTCCTCAATATTTGTTGGCATTCATCTATTGACAGTTTTTTAAACCATTCCGTAATAAGCACCCATCTTGTTTTTTGTTGTTGTTGTTGGCACATATAGGTCTACCAAATAAACAAAAGAAGAGTGCATGGGGAAGATGTGGAAGGGATAGGGTAACTCTTCCATACTCTTCAGTCTATTCTATCCAAGGACTCAGGCTTATGATGCAGTTGGTTGATTTCTGTGTCTGAGTAGAAGTCCAACCCTTCTAGTAAAATAATATGGGAGGATTTGACTTTGTCTCTTTAAATATCAACTAATGGGGACTCAGGGACCATCCAAAGATTGAGCTGTCAGACCAAAGAAAAATAGCACACAATTCCCTTCATAAGCAAAACTCAAGGCACTGGGATGATGGTGAAGGAGACACATATTTTGCTTATAGGAATCTCATGCTCCCAGTGAGAAACCATGTTTTCTTTGGAAAAATAGCCTCACATTCTTATTGGTTAAAATTTGAATGCTACACAATAAAATATTTCTTTAAGATCATCAAAGTCCGAATTATTCCTCCCTCTGATAATTCCTTTCCCTCTAATTGGACAGTCATAATAGAGAAGGGGATAAGAATTTCACTTGTTCTTGTAGCTCAGAAGGAAGCAAGGAGATTTAAGCAGATCTTTTCAATTTTCTCCTTTCAAATATAGCCAATTAAATATTTTATTGTCTTTAACATCATCAATATTATACAATATTAACTGATATGATATTACACATTATGTTGTTATATTTTAATAGATTATGTTGTATACTTCTATATTATAGGTTATAATATTTTAATCAATATCATAATATCATTATAATTTTATGATACCCCCATTTTCATTTTTTCCACAAGAGATAGTCAAATAACTTCAGAATCAAACATAATGCTTCAGAATTAGATTTATAACTGAAATTAGAATTGAAATTCATGAACACATGATCAACATGGTTGATAAAATACATGATTTTTTCGAATGTATATTTTTCAACCTTTTAGAAAATTTCTTTTATAATCTAGCAATATCTATATTATAAGAGAAACTGCTTTTCTACATCATGTCTTTACAAGGGTCTGCTAAATTTCACCTTTTCATAAACTATAAATTGAGTTTGAAACCTGAAACAAAACTATCAAATTATTTTACATAGAATTGCTTCCACTTATTACATGTCTGTCTCTTATGTGGCCTCAGTATGTTTTTCTATGAAACAATGGAGTCATCCCAGTGACATCCAGAACCCCTCCAGGGGAAACTTAATGAGTATAGGAGATGGCCAGAGTCCTAACATGCATGCACGCACACACACACACACACACACACACACACACACACACACACATGTCCACTGGTTATATATCTGAGAACCAACATGGTACAATAGGAAACAAGCCCACTGTTCTTGGACGCCTCAGTCCCTGGTCCAAATCCTGTCTCTGCCATTTATTATTGCCTCGGTTAGGGTGGGCAGGATAGACCTTCTAGGATCCACACATGGGACAAGGTTGTCCAATTTAGTATTCTTTCATTATTTACATAAATTGAGGGCCAATCCCTGGTGAGTTAGCAAGAGTGTGTTTGACATCGCAGGGCCTTCATCTGAATCCCTAGAAGGAAAACATGGATGGAATCAAGAAGATCTGAGGTGGAATCACACTTGAGACACTTGGTGGTTGTGTGACCCTGGGCAAGTCACTTCATCTCTGCCTCACTTTCCTCATCTGTAAAATGGGGCATCTACTCATCAAGGTGCTTATGATGAAACCCTGTGGGCCCTAGAAATGATGGCTGTGATGACTTTCTTTCCAGTGGAATAAGGGATATAAAATTACTGACTGAAACCCAGGGAGAAGAGAGATAGAATGAAGTTGGACTTTAAAAGGAGGGTGTGGACAAAGGATCAAGCTGGGCAGGGCTGCTTAGGACCAGGAAGGACTAGACACCAAGGAAATGACCAGCAGCCTGGGATCAGGGGCTTAGCAAGAGGAGTGAAGGGTTTGGGGTGACCTGCTGGCCCTCTCCCTCATACTTCTGCTCTTCTCACCTCCTCATAGTCCCCTCAACAGACACCCTGTCCTTACTCTTTCTTCCCTAACTCCCTCTCATGTTTCCCACTCTCCTACCTTGGAGTTCTTCTAAGCTGATCCCCAGGCCCTTTGTCCCTCAATCCTCAGGGAGCCATCTCCCTTCCTCTGCACTGCAGGCCAATTAGAGGATTGGACTCCATTTCCATGAAGAGTTAACATTTAGAGAATACTTCCCAGGCACCATGCTGAGGGTTTTACAGTCACAATCTCAATGATCCTGGACAAGTCGTTTAACCTACTTCTATCTGGTTTTCCTTATTTATAAAATGGGGTGTTAAGAGCACCAACCTCTCAGGGTTGAGGCAAGGATTAAGCAAGAAAATATTTGTAAAATGCTTTGCAAGCCTTCAATCCCTAACTTTTGAAATGAGTATTATTCCTTGGAGTACACATGTCCTAGTAAAGACAGTAGGAGAAAACATATTGACAGTGTAGTTGCTTCATTTTTAATTCAAATTGATGTTCAAGAAAGAGTGGAGTAAAGGCAGGAACTGCAATGGAAAGGGCCCTGGACTTAGAAGTGGGGACAACTTGGGTTCCCATACTACCTCAGATGCTTCCTACTGTTATGGTTGAAATTATCTTGAGAGACTGATTTTGGGACAGAAGTATCAGTTTATCAATTATACTAGTTTATCGGTTAGACCATCATCATTCCTATAAAGTGACATGTAGGTCAGTGGCCCTCTTGAATGACCAGAGAGCCCACATCTTGCTCAGGCAGTTTAACAAATAGTTTGAGGAGCTCATTATTCAGCCCCCCCCCCCTTGAACACTCCAAGATATCTATAACTGGTGAATGTCTAATTAGGAGATGGTTCATCAATTCCTTACCCTTTGCCCACATACAAGGTCTAGAAGTGAAGGACCAGCATCTCACACTGTAGAGCAGGATTAATTCCTAATGAATACATGACTTAGATATAAAAGTCATTTCAAACAAATGAGAGGAACCATGAAGAAAATATAGTAATGGAGAGTGGAAGAATTCATTTCCATACATAGGACAGAGGGGATTGCAGAAAATAAAATGAGCAATTGTTATTTTTAGGAAAAGTCGATTCATAATTTAAAAGAAAGCCATTAACTAGGAAACAGATTTCAGGCAAGTTTAAATTGTAAGGTCCCATATCAAGGTATATAAAGAACAGATGCGGATTACATATAAACATATGAAGAATGGAGACAATAGACAGATGGTCAAGGCTACAAATAGATAGCTTTATTTTTTCTTTTATGCCTTATCTTTGGTTTTTGTGTCATTTTTAAGACAGAAGAGCTGAAAAGCCTAAGCAATGTGAGTCAGTGACTTCCATAGACTGACACAGCTTGGTAGTGTCTGAGTTCCTGGAGCTACAGGAAGAATGGAAAAGTACAGACAGATCCTGTGACTTTACCCGTTTCACACAGGAAGAGTATCTGATTTGATTGACAAATTGAGAAAGTGTCCGTTTCTTTGTGAGTCCAAACATCAAGTTCCATCCATTGTGTCCCTTAGCTGCCTCTTTGAGAAAAAGAACTTTGCACCATAGAGGAGGCTGCAAATAGGACATTTATAACAGGATAAGAGTCTACACTTTGTTAATAAGGATGGAAGGAAGATGAAAAGAGGAACTCTTGGAGAAAGCATGACTAATTCTTACAACCACATGTGAATTGGAAGAGTCTATTGGTAAAAAGAGAGGAGGTTAGCAGAATGCAAGAAAAAGCAGACCCAGACAACTTCTTGTTTCTAAAGAGAATCATGACAGGTTCTCAAAGCATTTCATCAAAAGATGGCATTCTGGAATACCTTTTGGACCAATGCTCCTAAGTTCATCCTACTGTGTACCTTTGGACCCCAGGGGAACCTGCAGACCTATAGCTTGAAGGGAATCCAAAAAGAGGAAAAAGATCCCTTTACACAACCCAAAGTGACAGCTCCTGTTTTTAATTGTTCCAGAGATCTGGAAACATAGATGGTGCCCATAGACTGGGAAATGATTGAATTACTGAGATTATGCAGCCATGAGAAATGATGAAGGGAAGAGTGTCAAAGAAACCTGGGGAGAGTTGTCTGAACTGATATAGAGAGGAAGGATCAGAACCAAGAGAAGAGTTTATACTGTAGCAACACTGATCAGTGTAATGAATACCCATGAACCCAGAACAGTAATTCCACAAATCTCTTGTTCTTGAAACTTGTTTCAGGAATAAAATAAATCATGTTGGGAATCTAGGTGGCTCTGTTGAATGATCCCCTTCTGTGAGATGTGGCTGTATTTTGATTTAGAAGCTAAATATGGTGAAAATATTCTTTCACATGTGGATGGTATAGAAAGTGGTGGGAGAATTTTATAATCTCTATTATTGAGAAATTGAAATTTATTACAATTTTTAGCCAACAATTTCAGTAACAAAATGAATGGTTTTGAATGAGAGGAACATTCTCAGCACTACTTTTAACCTCAGGACTAATGATATGATTCCATTTCAACTCTACACTATTCCCAACTGTAGGATGTATTTCTATACTTTTAACAATATATCAATGATGGCGAGACATTGTTCAAGAAGGAACCTTTCAAGGATGTCATACATCTATAGTCCAAAAAGGACTACTTGTATGGAATAATCTTATTCATCCTATCAGAAGTTGTCTTTTTCATCAGCTATTTTTAAGCATTCTACAACTCTAGCCTAGCATCTACACCAGAATGAGGAGGATGCTGACCTCTTACAGGTATTCATCTACTTAATCAACTTGAATTCCCCCTACTAAATACATATATTCTGCTAGCTTCAGGAGTTTCAATCACATCTTATCATCATCACAGTTTAATAGAAGGAAATAACAAACAATCCAAGCACTCTTTATTGCCATCTACTTAGTAGGAGTATACTTCACCATTTTTTAAGCCATAGAATATTATGAATCCTCATTCACAATCTCCATGGGAATTTATGGCTTAACCTTCTTTGTAGCCACAGGTTTCCATGGCCTCCATATAATTATAGGATCTACATTCCTAATTGTATGCCTATTACTTCAATACTATTTCTTCTTCACTTCAACCCACCATTTTGGTTTTGAAGCAGCTGCTTGATACTGACACTTCATAGATGTTGTATGTCTATTCTTATATGTCTCTATCTATTGATGAGGCTCATTTTTCTAGTATGATTAGTACTAGTGATTTCCAATCATTTAATTCTGAGTAAAACCAGAGAAAAATTATTAACCTCATTATCACACTAATAACCAACTCACTTTTAGTGACTATTGTAGGCATAATTGACTTCTGACTTCCCCAACTCTACCTGTACTAGAAAAAATTCCACATAGTAGAATGTGGTTTTGACCCCCTAGGTTCAGTCCAATTACCATTCTCTATAAAATTCTTTTTAATAGCAATTACATTCCTTCTATTTGGCCTAGAAATTGCACTTTTGCTTCCTTTACCATGAACTATTCAACTCCCAACCCCAAGTACTATACAGTGGTAATGACACATGAGATTAATTAGTTCCATAGCCAAGCTCATAACTCAGTTTGCTCGTGTGTCAAATCAAATCTCCCCATTTAAATTAGTAGAAATGCAATTAATCCATTCCAGCCTCCCCCCCCCAAAAAAACACATGAATTTTTGTTTTATATGCTTTTAAATATGAAAATGTACTTTATAAATAAAAATAAATATTTTTGTAAACAATAAAAAATGTAAAGAAATAAACTTGCTTATGGAATATTATTTACCTTCAAGGTCCTGTGAAGATCCTGGAAGAGCAGGTTTTCATTTCATGCACTATCTCTTAACATAACTTACTCTCTACACATGTAACACTACATTTAAATGCAAAATTAACCTTACACATTAGTTATGACATGTAACTTTGCATAAAAAAGCAATTAAATTCAGTAATAAAGTTTTTACTTAATTATCATCATTTTCTTCACTGAATTTTTTGGCTGTTTGTCACACTTTCCTTGATTTCATTTAGAGGCCATTTCAACAAAAACCTTTCTGTGAAAGTTTGTTTCTTTCTCCCTTTCAGAATGTTTCAATAATGTGTGAAACAAATGTCGTTACACAGCTCTAACTCATGACCTTTTGCAACTTTTTTGGGGGTGTGCCTTTTCAATAACCTGTTTAATTTTTTTCCCAATTCATCACCATTTCCTTAATCTCGTTTGTACTGATTACCTCATCCACCTCATGCTTCTCCCCACTAATTTCTTGCTGTGAAGATGGGATTAACTCTCCCCTGCCCATTTTTATATTTAATCACCAGGAGCATATTCAACCCCCTTACACTTGAGTGGGGGAGGTCTGTGATCCATGTGTGCGAAAGTGGGTGACGAATCAGAAACCATTGACTATCCCCTGGGCAGTCCTAAGCAAAACTATAGACTGTAATTGATCTACGTAAAAGTAGAGGAAGGCACAGGAAGTGATGCAAAAGAAGTGTCTTTTAAAAACGAGTTACAACTTCCTGCGGGAGCTCTTCGTGTTTCGGAGTTCCCGAGTTGGAAGCTGATGAAGAATCCGCTTCATAGACCTGAGACCCTGAACTTGGTGAGACTGTTCTTAAATCTCTCACTTTGAACTACCACGTGGGTAAGTGAAAAAGACTGACTCCTTCCTGGAATTTTTGAAGGGACTAGCCTCAGAAGAGGTCTCCTCTCTTGGGAGAGGCTTCATGGCTGGAGCCCTTGCTTTATTCATCACTGGGGCCTCTGGCTGAGGACTAACTAGCCCTGCCTGGGGACCAGAGCAAAATATTTAGTGTGTTAGGTTAGATATCTTATCCTATCCACCATCTGATTTTCTTATTTTCACTCTCTCTCCTCTTGTAAATAAATTACTATAAAAATCACTTTGGAATTGAGTAATTAATTCCTGGTGATCATTCTCTTAAATAACTCAGTCCAATCCTTTAATTTTTACCCCTTACATTACTGCCCCTCTTTACACTGCAAAACCTCCATATGCTTTCAACTCCTCCATCTTCATGACTCATGGTTAAAAGTTAAGAAACTTGCCCAAAAAACTGATAATAAAGACAAAAATAAAGAAGAAAGCAAAAGTAATTCAGTGCAAATGCTCACACGGCCAGATAAACACTGAAATAAATGAGACAGCCTCATGTAATTTGTGAAACCAAACATTTGGCAGGCTATCTAGTGAAGGGTGGATGAAGCTCTTGATTCAAATATCTGCTCCTGACTTAAAGTAAAAAATACCATTGGGGACTGATGGTATCTCAAACTACTTGAATGAATTTTAAAAGGCTTATAATGAGCTGAATAGGTTTTTAATCTAGTGAAGATAATTGATTTTAACTCAATTAATCATGTTTAAATCCATAAATACCTTATAGCACCAATTAACCTTAATTTAATTATGGCCTTTATTCTTGCTCTAATAGGAGTTCTAATCTATCACTCCCACTTAATGTCAACTTTACCATTGTAATAGTTAAAAAAGCTGTGGTCACAGATTGTAATCATTAAATATTAAGTTATGAAGCTGTTAGTAGCTTTTAACAATTTAGTTTAATTAGAATAGAGATATAGTAAAAGAGGGAAATGCAGGAAGGAGGTAGAAAATATTGCCTAGCTAAATACCCGATAATTTCCAGTCTGATGGGATCTAGCTCACCACCAACAAAGTGGTCCCAATCTCCAGCCAGAAGTGATAGTCTCTTCAGCAAGTCTCACCAACCCAAGAGAGAACTCCTTCAGTCAGCGCCTGAGTCTGAATCCAAGTGTCTCCAGAGTGTGAGTGTGAATCCAAATGTGAATGTCACCAGCCCACATGAGTGTCTCCAGCCAAGCGTGTCACCAACCAAAGGACCGACACCAGAGAGCGAGCCACCAAAGAGTCTAAGGCCCAGGAGAGTAAGCTGCCAAAAGACCAGGCCACCAGAGAGGAGTCTGCTGCCCCACGACAGCCTCTGTCACAAAGAGAATCTGACGCCCAAGAGAGGGTCCTGACCAAGAGTAAGAGTAAGAGCTTTCACCTCCTCAGAATTAATCATTTTATATTCTATTTGAAACAACATTAATCCCAGCTCTTATTGTCATTACCAGGTGGGATAACCAAAATGAACTTTAAATACCGGACTTTACTTTCTATTTTATACCCTTGTTGGATCACTCCCACTTTTAGTAAACCTACTAAACCTAAGCAACAACTTAGGATCCCTCCACATCTTAACAAATTGCATTACAATAAATTCTATAAATTACTCAATGTCCAACAACACTTTATGATATACATGAATAATTGCTGTTATATTTAAAATACCATTCTGTGGTCTATACCTGTGACTTCCTAAAGCACACAGAAGCCCCAATCTCAGGCTCAATGGTCCTAGCAGCCATCCTACTTAAACTAGGGGGCTATGGAATTATATTAATCACTATATTTACTGAGGCTATTACTATCCACTTACTATATCCATTTATTAGTCTATCAATATGGGGCACAATCATAACAAGTTTTATTTGTACACACCAAACAGACTTAACATCCTTAACCCTTTACTCCTCAGTAAACCATATGGCCCTATTTATAATCACTGCCCTAATACAATCAACTCTTAGTTTCGAAGGAGCTACCATATTAGTAATTGCCCACAGCCTTACAGCTTCCATATTATTCTGTCTAGCCAACACTGCCTATGAACAAATTCACAGCTGCACAATAATCCTTGCTCGAGGATTACAAATTCTCTTACCACTAATATGCTCCCAATGACTATTAGCCAGCCTAGCTAACCCAGCCTTACCACCATCAATTAACTTCCTAGGAGGACTAATAGTCACTATCTTATCATTCTCATGATCCACCTTCTCCATTCTACCTTTAGGAGTGTTCTAGGCAAATTTATGATAGAATATAAAGAGAGGTAAGGTAGATATGTAGAAATGCACAGAGGCAAGGCAAGATCTTGGTTGGCAGACATGAACATTCTGTATGGAATGCAGCAGGTGCTAGAGAGGTTGTTGGAGTGAACTGTCAAGGCTGGACGAAGGAGCTCGGCAGCTGTGATCCAGCTAACTGTAACCTGAAACCTTTGGAGATCTTGGGTGTGAACATCGAGCAAGTGCCCGGGCTGAGGAAAGGGTAAGCCACTACAGTTGGCTGGACCAATTGCAGAGTGCCTTTCTCCTTAGGTTTGTGGATTTTACTGGCTGACCAAGGATTCGTTCCAGTTACCTTACCATCAAGGATTCATCTTGGATCAGTATCTCCTGTGATATGAGAATCCCCTTGTCTCCAAAGCCTCTCCTGTTCCAACCAGACTGCCTGCCTATCTGTGCTAGAGTTAGAGAGAAGCCAGCCAACTCCTCATTCTAACTGACAGTTGAGTTCTACTTGTCAGATTAGTCAAAACCTCTCCCATTTCCCTTTCTCTAACTTCATTAAACTGTTTTGATAACTTCCTGTTTGTTTCCTTCTCCACAACCCAGAAGACCCAGTTATAGTGTAATTTAATCCCTGGCTAGAGTTAGAAGGACAATTGGTCTCAACTGCCATTCCCTCAGGGCTGTTACTACTCATTCCCCAAGCCCTGTCCATTACTTGTGGGTGTGGGTGTGATTCCTTTGTGTTTTAAGTGTTTTGGCAGTGAACCATCTCACCCCAACATTTCCATTTCCCAACATTCCATCATTCCCCTTCTCCCTCTACTATCTCCCCAATGTTTATTTACCCACTTCAGGAGTAAATACAGTGATTATGGCCTATACTCCTTATACATATTAATTACCTCACAAGGAGGAAAATTTACCCATCACCTAACCCCTATTGACCCTTCACTCACACATGAACATATACTTATAACCCTTCACATTCTACCATTAATAATCTTGTCATTAAGTCCAAAATATATTTTGGGTTTAACATATTGCAAATATAGTTTAACCAAAACATTAGATTGTGAATCTAAACATAGAAGTTTAAACCTTCTTATATGCCAAGAAAGAATCAAGAACTGCTAACTCCTGAATCCATACCCAACAGTATGGCTTTCTTACTTTTGGAGGATAGTAGTTATCCACTGGTCTTGGGAACCAAAAACTTTGGTGCAACTCCAAATAAAAGGAATGAACCTCTTTAACTCAACCACCCTATTATCAATCACATTATTAATGACACCATTATTATATAACCTTTTACTTCCACACAAAATAAAACGCTTCCCACTATATTGCAAAAATATGGCTATATTAGCTTTTCTAATTAGTCTCCCATCCCTATTTATCTTTATATGTTCAGGTCAAGAATCCATTATCACTAGCTGACATTGGTTTTCAATTCACACATTTAACATTTCAATGTTTTAAATTAGATTTTTTTCTATTATTTTTATTCCAACTGCCTTATTTATTACCTGATCAGTCCTAGAATTCTCTTTATAATATATACATTCAGACTGTAATATAGTCTGATTCTTCAAATACCTTATTACATTTATCCTTACAATAATTATCCTATCTGCTAACAATCTCTTCCAACTATTTATTAGATGAGAAGTTGTAGGCATTACATCATTTATATTAATTGGATGATGATATGGGCATACCAGACACTAACACTGCTGCCCTCCAAGCAATCTTCTACAACCCAATTGGCAACATCTGATTTATACTTAATTAACTGATTTATACTTAATAGATGACTTATGCTAAACAATAACTCACAAGACCTATAACATATCTTTTCTACAAATATAAGCACACTTGCTCTCCTTGGTTTACTCATTGCTATAAGAGGAAAATCAGCCCAATTTGGCCTTCCCCCATGACTTCCATCAGCAAAAGAAAGGCCAAGCCCTGTATCAGTCCTGCTCCATTCAAGCATGATAGTAGGAGCAGTGATTTTCCTCTTAATTTGATTTTACCCTATAATAGAAAATAATCAAACAATCCTAAAAATTGCCTTATTCTTAGGGGCAGTCACAACACTATTTACAGTCATCTGCACAATTCCACAAAATGGAAACCTACCATTGATTGTTACGTATTATGGGACTTTTACTAATAATTGTGTATGATTTCAGAAGAAAGCATCACAAAAGAGCCACTGCACAATGCAAAGAAGCACAAGGTCAAGGAGACCAACAATCCCTGTGGGATTGTTGAAGATCTGCACCAAGACAGAGGACTTGTTTTGAGATTCGAGGAAGCAGTGGAAGCAGTGGTTTGACATATCCAGATGGTGGACTTCCCCATGCCAGATTCCTATAAGTACCTTAGTTTGTCCTTCATTTTGGCTCCCCTATTCCCGAGATTGAAGGTAAAATCAGACTAGGGAATCACATTTCCCTTTTACGTCAGAATCTGGTCCCTTCTCTTTTATAGTATGGCAATTTTCTACAGTTCTGGCTGCTGATGGGTAAGCGCAATATTGCTGCAATTGTCCTTCAGGCTTGTAGGACATAAATCACTTTAATTGGGCCTTGTTGATGATTCAAGGACCTGTTATTGTTTTTTTACTCATAATTTTATGCATATAAGATTTATATTTTTTTTATTCAGAATTTAATTTTTTCACTTCTATTTGGTTTTTTTTTGGGGGGGGTTGCCTTTCTTTTGAGAATTGATTGATATACCTCATAATTCAGCCATGTATCCTGGGGTGATTCTAGTGTTGGTCAATACCCTCCTCAGTGGGGAATGTATAAGTATCCTAAAATCCAAGGTTTAAAATATTTTAAAGCAATTTTAGGAAAAGAACATTGCCAGCACCCTGAATCAAGAAAGAGGATCTTTTGGAGAAGGTGCTATAAGGATGCCTACAGAAACCACATACTACATCAAAAGATCCAGAGTGAACTTTGGGATATAATGAACTGAACTGAAGACAGTATAACATATCATTTATTCTGAATGTAAACTCTTATGCCAAAGGTATGTATGCCTATCAATCATTTTTGTTTTCTTTCTCTTTTCTTTCCCTCTTATCCCCAAATTGTTGTAATTCCCTCTATGTAAAGTGCAATATTTTATACACCTCTAGTAAGAGAAACTTTAGCTGGTTTAAGCTGGTTATTTGAAATGATTCACTGGGGAGAATAGGCATGTTAATCTTCCAGAAACCCCAAATGAGGAAATTTTAACATGCTGGTCTCCCAAAGAATCAAAGAAGGGATTGTGTGAAGGAACCCCACTCCTAGGATCACATACTGGGGTCCTACCTATGTACTATTTGCCCTGTGTCACATCATTGTGCTCCAGTGTAGGTCACAGGACAGTGTCTTAGGCATATGACACAGAAAGGATCAGGTTATGGATCTGGGGTAAAGGAGAAGATATAAAAGAGGGGGTTCCAGGAAGTGGGGCTCTCTCTATTCACTCAGGCACACAGTAAAAAGATGGTGATGGAGACAGTCATGTGGAGAGCACCCAGATGGCTAGTTTAGAATAGGTTTCTTTCTCTATAACTTTATTCTTCTCTTATTCAAGTAAATATTAATAAACTCTATGGAAATTGAGGACCAGAGTTTATTTTAACTTTAACAACATGTTTTGGCTGTGAGTGAGAAAAACCCCTAATTCCTTATATGAGGATTTGATTTTTAATGTTAGCAGTAGTCTCAAGATAATCATAATTATGATTCAAAGACAGTATAAATCATGATTTAAGTAGGCTATTTGTGAATATTCTAGTATAAGTATTAAGGTTTCAAATTAAGTAAATAACTGTTTTAGCATAGGCCTTAGTGTCAGCCCCCTCTTCAAAGTTGACATATCATGCTCTGTAACTTCTGATCTGGTATGTGTCACTAGGTCTGGCTCAGGGTTCAGAACCAGCTACTATCCATCACCATTTACTCTTATCTTGTTTGTCACTATGCCCAGGAACATCTGCTCCCCCCATATCTATCAAGTGACTCTTAAGTAATGGTCAAATGATTTCTTTACCAATAAGGAGTGCTTCCTAGATGACCTAACCAATGAACATTGCTTGTGGGTGTCTCTAATTTTAGAGGGATATGACTATTTTCTTGTACTATTTTTGTTCTGGTATAAAAGCTTGTCTAATTCGTTGGAGTATAAAAGAAGGTCTCTCACAGTGCTCAGAGTCTCTTGGTCTTGACCAGGAGTCCGGCTTTATTGTAAGACGTGGCCCTCTTTCAATAAACCTAATTAATTACCTGGCTTAGAGATTTTTGACTCAGTTTATCTAAATTGAGTACCTGTGCTTAGAAATTATGCAACATAGTTAAGGCACATCCTAGTGCTTTCTTCTAGATAAAGAGTATTTCAACCTTTTTAGAAAATTAAGTAGAAAATTCCTTTTTTGGTCTTGTTTTCTCATTAATTACTGGTAATATTTTTTCCCCAAGAATACACAGTACCTTTCTGACCCTTGTGTTAAGGACTAATTTCAGATCACTTCACTATCTCCTCTACAAAATCTCATACTTCATTCAGAGAGCAACTACCATCTCCCTGATTCCATAGGGGAAAGTATTTCAGAACAAGACACTTCACCAGGGGTCGGCAACGTATGGCTCTTTCTGCAGGAGCCATAAAGTCCATTTTTTTTCAGGCGCTGTTACAGGAGCGGCACTGTGAACACTGGACGGCTCTCACGAAATTACATTTTAAAAAATGTGGCGTTTATGGCTCTCACGGCCAAAAAGGTTGCTGACCCCTGCACTTCACCATGTTTTAGTCTTCACAACGTGATTCTCACTTCAGACACAAAATGCCTTTGTCAGTATTCCACTGGGCTCTGAATGAGTGATCTCCAGTGCTGGCTCTGACACTCTTCAGGGTTAGGAGTTTGCGTGTGCTTCAGTTTCCTCCTGTGAGTTGAGGAAGGTTTGAAAAGATGAATTCTGAAGGTTTAGGTGTAAATCTCATGACTTTGGTTTAGGGCATCAGTAACATTCAAGGATGTGACTGTGGACTTCACCCAGGAGGAGTGGTGCCTGTTGGGACATTCTCAGACAGAGCTGTACAGGGAGATCATGCTGGAGAATATGCAGAATCTGCTTTCTGTGAATATGGACCACTTCCTCTGGTAACTCCACTTCTGCCATTAAAGACTGTCTTCATTCTACGAAAAATATGCAGGTTTTTGAGCATTTATCAATGTTTTAAAAAGCAAGTGTTTTTCTCTACACAAGATCCTTCTGCTGCCTGGTTTTCATGAAAAGATAAGTCTTTGAACTATGTGATGGGAAGCTGGTACTTTGCTTTGTTGCTCATGAAATTTTCTCTCTTCTATTTTAGGTAGCTTCAGGTCAAACCTCAAAGTAGTGTTACCAATTCACATTCCTGAAGCTAATCTCAGAAGTCATTTAGTCTAGCCTCCCTCTGGTTGGATCTGAATTTTATGTGCAAAATATCTGTTAATACCCAGGTATCTTTTCCTTTCAGATGGGTATTGAAGGGAACCCTGTACTTGCCAAGGCAGCCCCTTGCCCTTTGGAATATATTGTTAGCCAAACTGGGCAGTTCTTCACTGCATAAGTCACCATTAATGAATTTTTGGCTGTGATTTCTTGGATATCATCATAAAACTCAAGAGAACCAATGCTGAATCATGCTGTTCATTTCCTGAGAGAAGGATGATGGACTCAATATAGAATATGAGACATAATAGATGGTATATTGTAAAATAAGATGAAAATTTAGTATCTGTGCACTAAGTGGCATCATATCTTTGGATCTGAAGAGAACAGAAGAAAGCATATTCCACACTGAAAATTATTGTATGAGAGTTAAAAAAAAGTGAGGTTGTTTCTCAGCTTAGGATATAAAATTGGCCAAGAATGACCATGTGATAGTATGAGAAAAGAATATCTGGAAGGTCTCTTGAAACTAACAAAATTGTAAGCACACAACAAGTGACATTTAAAGGAAAGATAGAAAAGGCAACAGAGAAAGACTATCTTCTACTATAGACAGAGGATGTTTAGGCACAGGGTTTGAGTTGTAGTCTAGCTGTAGGGAGGTTGGGCAAGCCACTCCTCCATTCTGACCTCTTGGCCTGAATTGTGAAGGGTGATGAGGATCCTGGGCCTGCCTGGGTCACAGCTCTATTGTGAGCTTTCAGTGTTAGGGTCTTACTTATAGAAATGCAAATTAAAACAGGTCTGAAGGACCACCCCACTTCTATTAGATTAGCTATTATGACAGAAAAAGAAAGTGACAGAAGGTGGAGGAGATATTAGAAAATTTAGTTGATTTTCAACTCATTCAACAGTTGAAATATTGAGGGAGTTGTGAACTGATTCAACCATTCTGGAGAGGAACTATGCCCAAAGGACATTAAAAAAAAGACAAAAAGGAAAAGGATCTATATGGCTAAACAACAAACAACACTTAAAGCATCTCTTTTTTGTATTGCAAAGAACTGGAAAGTAAGGAGAAACCTATCAATTGGGAAATGACTGAGTAAATTGTAGCATATGACTGTAATATGATACAATTTCATTTCAAGAAGGAGTAACAGAATAACTTAGAAAAACCTAGAATGACTTAACAAGAATGGATGCAGGTTGAAGTACACAGAAACAGGAGAACATTGTCTAAAGAGACAGCAATATTGTATGAATAACAACTTTGTATTTATTTAATCTTTCTCAACAATGCAATGATCCAAAATATTCCCCAAAACTCATCTGCTTCCAGAGAAAGAACTGAAAGAGTCTGAGAGCAGAGCAAAGAAACATTTTTTACTTTTTAAAGTTTTTTTTCAAACATTAATATTCATTTTTAACATGGTTACATGATTCATGCTCCTCCTTTCCCCTTTGCCCCCCGCACTCCCCCCACCCATGGCCGATGCACATTTCCACTAGTTTTGTCATGTGTCCTTGATCAAGACCTATTTCCAAATTGTTGGTAGTTGCATTGGTGTGGTAGTTTTGAGTCCACACCCTCAATCATGTCCACCCTGACCCATGCGTTCAAGCAGTTGTTTTTCTTATATGTTTCCTCTCCTGTAGTCCTTCCTCTGAATGTGGGCAGCGTCTTTACCATAAATCCCTCAGAATTGTCCTGGGTCATTGCATTGCTGCTGGTACAGAGGTCCATTACATTCAATTTTACCACAGTATATCAGTCTCTGTGTACAATGTTCTTCTGGCTCTGCTCCTTTCGCTCTGCATCTGTTCCCGGAGGTCTCTCCATACTTTTTAAAGTTTTGTTTGTTTTTTTTTAGTTTCCTTCCACAAAATGACCAATATGGGCTAATTTCCCATGTAAAACCAACATCAGATTGCTTACCATCTCTTGGGCTGGGAGGAGAAAATTCAAGATCAAATATTTTTTAAATGTTGGATATTATTTTTACATGTAATTATGTTAAAAAATGAAAATATCCAATATTATAGGAGAAGAGAGGTATGATCAATAGAGAATAATATTCATTCTGGAATAAAGCTGTCTTTATTCTTTATTCCTGCAAATGGTTGCAGGAAAGTCTTCCTTGACTATACACTGGACACATCATTCTGGAGACGACTTAATAAATCTAATTCCCAGAAAGGCATCATGATGCAACAACAGACTGCATCAGACTGCCACACAGAGGAACCCTCATTAAACACCCCAAATTTCATATTGTGCATAAAATGCTACAATGATAAGGATTTTTTCTCTGAAATCCTAATGTTTGTCATTCCTCCTCACTGTTTTATCACACTCACCTATTATAATTTCTTCAGAATCTCCCCAGTTCATTAATACTTGCTCTGTTTTCTGTGGTTTGCTGGTACATAGGATCTTACCAAAAAACAAAATGACAATGCACAGGGAAGATGTGGAATGGATAGAGGACCTGATCCCTACTCTCCAGCTCATCATATTGGAGGACTCAGTCTCATGAGATGCAGCCTGCTGATTTCTGGGTCTGAGCAGAGGTCCAGCCCCTCTGTGATGAAGTAGTGAGAGAGGATTTGAGGTCTCTATGACACTTAATCTCTGGTAATATAGACCAAGGAGGACTCTCAGTGGAGGTCTTAAGGTTGAGCTCTCAGGTCAGTAAGAGACTGGACACAACTCCCTTGATAAGCAAGAGGCAAGATACAATCTTTGTCCTCAGGGGGTTGATGGAGACAAAATTTTTTGTTCATGGGAATCTCATGCCCTCATTAATAAACCATGATACGCTTGGGGAAATGTCCTCAAATGTTTTTATTGGTTAAACTCTGGCTGCTACACAACAAAACAGTCCTATGAGTTGGACAAAATCCTTATTCCACCTGACAATTACTGTCCATCTAATCAGAGATACAATAATGGAGAAGGGAATAAGAATTTCACTGGCTCTTAAAACTCACAAGGAAACAAGTTTTAAGTAAATCTCTTCAATTTTCTCCTTTCAAATAGAGCCAATTAAATTCTTGAAGGAATTTTAACATGATCAGTGTTATAGAATATCATACGTGATATCATGATGTCACTTTATAATAAATTGTTATATCTTTTTTATTGTGATGCAATCTTATAGAATATGATATTACAATCCATGTCATACGATACTATTACGATTCTACAATAACCCTGACAAATCGTTTTACCATTTTCATAAGGGGTAGCCTAACATGCTTCTGCCATTTTTGTGCTTTTATTTTTGGCCACTTTGCTCAGTTCTTTTGAACATTTTTTTAAAAGGGGAAAGTTTTTGGTTTTTCTCTTCTCTTCATTCTCCCCAGCCACATGGCTATTTTTCTGGGAAAGGGGAACACCATTTTTCCAATAGCCTGTTCCTGGCTGCTAGTTTATACATTCCCCTTGGACTTGGTTTCAACAACTGCCAGCCCCACTGCCAGACTCTCTGTGGGTCCCTAGCTGTTTCTTGCCTAGTGCTTATCCCAGCTCCTGCTAAGCTGAATGCCTGACCTTACGCCTGAATGCCAGTGCCCTGCCTGCTACTGCTGACTCTCTTTCCTCTGACTCCTGCTTCTCCACCCCAGCTGCCCCCGCTGGTTGATGCCAATCCCAGAGACTGCTGCTGCTGTTGCTACTGCTTAAGATTTGGGAAGTATACAAAGAAAAGACCCTCTTCTCTCTCATTTCACACACCTGGGACTTTCCCAAGGGTGTTTCCTCATAGACATTATTGACTTTTAACCTGAAGAAAACTTCTCTAGCTATCTTCCCCCCTCTCCACGTGGTTCTTCTAAAACCTGACCTAGTCCTCCCCGACAAACCCTCCACGTAGGATCTCTAACCTGCGGCTTTCTCTAGCCCCTACCCCAGTTGGCTTCCATATGGTCCTACCTTTTACTCTTAAAACAGGAAGTAGAATGGCAACTGTGGGTCACATGGCCTATTTCAAACTATTCCTTGCGATTATCTTGCCTGAAACTCAGGGGAGGAATTCACCCACACACATTAGGCCTTCCCAAGACTTTGAACTATATACCCTTATGGAATCATCCACACTGTGCTCAGTGCAGAGCTCAGTTAGAAGGAACTTGAATTGGACCAGAGGTGGATTTTAAAACCTCAGACTGCATGGGTTTCTTTTTTAAAAGTGTCTGTATCTTCTTGTATTTTGCTGATTAGTTTTGTGAATTAATTGTATTGTTTTGTTGATTTTTCTATTGCACTGGATCATTTTGAGCTACTGAAGTTTTGGCTGCTAGAGTAATTCTGTTTATGATTTTATTGTAACTCCCAAATAATGTACAAATCTATTAGAATTGTTAAAAAGGGTTTTTTACTGCATTGCTTGTAATCTGTTCCTTATATTGTATTTCTCGATTTCTTTAAGGTTTTAATTTTTTTTCTAAGTTTACCTGTATTAATATAAATGTTATCTGTACCATTTATGAACATCTTAAACATTTTTTAAGTTGTAAAAAGCTCATAAGCCTTATGTATACTGGATACTGTTTTGTCATTTCTACTATAGGATTACATGCCTTAAGTTTTTATTCTATTTTGATAATTGTGTACAACCTTGAAGATTTTAATGCCTTGAGAATTTAAATTATAATTTTATAAGAGGTCTTTAGGATTGACTTTAGATGCCTAGTACCCTTCTGTATGAATGATAAGGTTTTATATATATTTATTATAAAGAATGTTGTATTAAAGGGGTAGAGGAAACAAATGGAGGTTTCCTGCCCAAGCTTTTGTATATTACACAGGAAGCCAGGAGAGCTCCTGTATGCTTGATGTTTTTATCTCTTTGTTTTGGCTTGCTTTCCCATCAGAAGGATCTAGAATTCCTGAGAATAACTTAGACCCAGAAGTTTTTTTTAATCAGATTTTTTTTAGGCTCTGCCCCACAATTGCCATGGAGGCAGTAATAGAGTTTGTTAAGAAAATATCTTAGCCAAAGTTGAATGATTTACTATACCTATTGAATTTGTGACAAGTATACAATTTTTAAACATCATAACAAGTGGTTATAATAATGGGTTTGTTTGCTATTGTCTTTAAATGTGTTATTGGAAATTATGGTACTTTATTTGAATATGCATTATGAATCTGCTATTTTGTAAAAACCATTTACACTCACAGTTCATGCAAAAGCTTAACAGGAAATGGATCTCGTTTTTAGGTGAAAAAACCTTTCACTAATTCTAAGCTATATATTTTTTGATTTTTAAAAATTCTTTATTTTTTCCTTGTAAGTGCAAAACAATTTGTTTTTTTCTTTTTTTTCTTTTTCTCTTGAAAAAGAATTTTTATACTTGAAAACATTGTATTTTCCCCTGGATTTTTTAATTTTCTCCTTGCTTTTCCTTTTAATTTTTTAATAGTGTAATTGACTCTTTCCCCCTTTTCTCATTTTGTACTGGAAGTACATATAATCAATGTTAATCCTTTTTTGATTTTACAATAATATAAGTTTAATATAAATATATATTTGCTATAATATTAATTCATGCCCCAAAAGCCTTAGACTATGGTAACCTGCCAATTATTGGTAATTATTACGGGACTGTGATTAATGTCTCTCTGTCTGATTCCAGGAGAAGGGAGCAAAAGAGCCACAAGGTCATGGAGACCAACTGAGAATCTGCAAAGTGCCAAGGAGCAAAAGGTCATGGACTGAGGAAGTTCTATGCCATTACTGAAGGGCTTGAAACTAGTTGAGGTCCGGGGTTGCATTTTTCTAATATGTTAGAGGCCAGACTTCCCCAGAGCTTCATTTCCTAGCTGAACACCTAAGATTGACTATCATTATGGCTCATTCCCTGAGAAGGTGCAGGCAAATCAGACCAGGGAAAGACACTTCCCTTGCACACATATTTGGTCCTCTTATTTCTCTTATATATAGAATGGCGCTTTCTGTAGTCATGGCTCCTGAATGGGTAATTGCAAACTGCTTAAATCACTTTAATTGGGCCTTGATTCAAGGGCCTGTTATAAGTTTATTTTTCCTTACATTTTCTGCACATAAGACTTTGACATTTTACATTTCATTCGCAAGTTTTTTTCCTCTTTTATTTGGATTTTATTTTTTTAAATTTCTTTTGCCAACTGATTTCATACAACCCCGTGACTCAGGTATGTATCCTTAGCTGACCTAAGGTACTCTCTTCAGGGGAGAATGTGTTATTGATTCTCCTGGGGTGGGGGGTGGTGTAAGTTTTATAATCATAATGTCTGTATTATAATCTATAATGTAAAATTTTAACTCTTTTGGGAGTAATTTCAGGGGGGAATGTAAAATTCTCCTCAAAAGGGAATGTATGTTTTGTAATCTATAATGTAAAGTTTAAATTCTTTGAGAGTAATTTCAGGATGAGAAATTTGCCATCTCCCCAGAATCCAGACAACAAACTTGTTTGGAGAAGGCACCATGAAGATGCCTAAAGAGCCTTCACTGGATCATGAAGATCCAAAAGGAAATTTGGGGTGCAGTTGATTGAACTATGGGGAGTTGAATGTATTTGTTTTGAATGTACACTCTTCTGGCAATAGGGGACTGCCCCAATTGGCTTTTTATCTATGCAGCTAGTTTTTGTCCTCTTTTCTTTTATCCCCAAATTTTTATAATTTAAAAGTTATGTTTACAAGAGCATTCAAGGAGACCAGTCTCTTTCCGCTCTCGGGGGGGGGGGATGTTTTAGTGGAAATTTGGGGTCCTTGGTCTTAATATCAAGATCCGTGATATAAACTTCTGTTGTGAGGAAGATTAGTTAGTAATTAATTAAGTATTAAGGATGGACCTAGCAGGAAGGACTGGAGCATTCCAAGATGGAATGAAGGAGCAGGAAGTAGGGCTTGTGCTCTGAGAGAAACTCCATTAGTGGCTGGCACAAACTGTTGCTAGCCCTGGGAGATCTCAGACCTGCATCCTGATTCCCTGGGATCCTGAGTGGTGGTGGCATTTAGCAAGTGGACAAGAACTACAGAGCAGCACCAAGTGGAGGAGGAGTTTGGAATCTGGTGGACAGCATCTCAAGCACACTCTCACTACTTGGATACCTTGGACCACCTTGGCTTTTGGCATCCTGTGATCATCTGTGGATAACCGTGAGAACTGTCAAAGCCATCCTCAGCCCCTTTAGCTGTGCTGGTCAAACCTGGTTGGAACCAGATTTGAAGCAGCTTCCCAGAGACTCCATTACTTGAACCCTGCTTGCTTAGGTCACTAAGATTAGAGAAGTCAAGTCCTCCCCTTGCCCTGTGGTTTTGCCATTTCAGTTTTTAGTGTAGAATTCCCTATCCCATCCTTTTAGTTTCTCATAATTAAACTGTTTAAAACTTTTACCTTGCCTGTTGGTTCCAAAGAACCTGGCCTAGGGTGAGCAGAGTGACAGTTAGGCCAACTGCCATTCTTGATTCTTGGTCTCCCTATCCTGCCTGTCCTTCAACCCAGTGTGTGTGTACCCACAACCTTAGGTTGTATTTTAACATCCCTGGTGCCCCATATCTTTTACACTTCCTGTGGATGTTTAGAGGACTTGTGAACTACATTTCCCATGATTCCTCCTGTGTAGTCCAGGCGGGCAGGAAGTGTGATTAGGCAGACAAAGGTATAAAGTCTCAGAACTTGATTAAGATGCTCTTTTTCCTGCGGAACAAGCCAAGTGGGCAGAGATAATGGCGGGGCATTTGAATTAGATCTTAGCAGGCACATGGCCTTCTTAATTACCAATATGGCTTTAGTAAACTATTAAATATTTTGAATGTATCCATCTATATCAATATTATTTTTTAACAACACGGAGCAGCCACGGGACGTTTCCCACATACACACTGGACCTGCCTTCCCGTCCACACCTGATGGCCCTCCACACTCACAGCCCAGGTGGGTGGTACAAAGAATCCTTTTACTTGGCTCATCTTTCCAGAAGCCGACCTTCAAGGCCCAACAGCGGGAAGGGCCAGGTACCTGGGTCCCAAGGCTAGACATGTCTGAGGGAAGATTTGAACCTGGACCGCCTGCCTCTGTGCCTGACTCCCAATCCACTCAGCTACCGAGCTGCCTGTCTCACACCTGGCTTTGATTCCAAATAGCAGGACCCTGAGTTATCTCATTACATTCTGAAACCCATATGAAGAATTCCCACTTATTTATAACTCTGTACCTGTCTGTCTGTCTGTCTGTCTGTATGTATGTCTCACTGCTTCTCTCTCTCTCTCTTTCCCTCTTGACTTTATCTCTGTATCTCTGTTTCATCTTTATCTCTGTCTCTCTCTCTGTCTCTCTTCCTCCCTCTCCCTCCTCCCCCACAATGGGCTTTAGCTGGAGGGCAAAATGTCTTTTAATAAATGAATCAAACCTGGGCAGACAAGCCCCACCAGGACTTCCTGCCCACTCGCTGGGCTCCCTGAGACTGTACAGGGCTCCCCATTGCCCCCGTCTCCTCCGTGGCTGCTGGAGGGAAGCCTCGGGAGATCATCGCTTCACTGTCCCTCTCAGGCCATTTCTGCCTCCCCAGCCCAGGCCTGTATATTGTCTCCTCCAGAGCCCCCAGAGACAGCAGAGAGGAATTCAGAGCAGCAGCTCCAACCCAAGGCCATAAAAGGAAGAACTGTCCAGGGAGAGTCCCCATTCCAGGGCCTTTAGCCCCTCTGTGCCTGCTGGAGCTCAGGCTGGAGTCAGGGAGGCCTGAGATCATCCCTGCAGGACCCTGGACCAGTCACTTTAGCCTGCTTGCCTCAGTTTCCTCCCCCGTCCAGTGGGCTGCAGAAGGACATGGCAAAGAGGCCCAGCATTTCAGCCTGAGCCCAGCAGCCCTGCAGACAGACACATGGACACACACACAGACTGTCCTCTGTCCATCAGGGCTCAGAGCCTGGGCTCAGAGGCTGCTGCTGCCTTCTGTGGCCTCCTCAAGGGCAGAAGGGGAGTTCCTGGGCCTCTTCCAGGCCTCTGAAGGGTCTTTGGGCCTCCTCGGCTGGGGGCGGTGCTGAAGGAGACCCTCCTGAGCTGGCCCAGAGGCCTCAGGCTTTAGGCCCAGAGTCCCACCCAGAGGAACCAGCTCTGTTTGCCCCCAGATCCACTCTGGACCCCCTTCTCCACAGCCTGCAGGCTCAGGCTCTGGTTCTCTGGATGTCACAATGGGGGAAACTGAGGTAAAGGCTGGGGAAGGGCCTTGGCCAGGCTCCCCCTGCAGTGCCTGAGGCCAGGTTTGAGCCCTGATCCTAGGGGTTCCAGGCCCAGGAGGGCAGCCCCAGAGTCACTAGATTCCTTCACCTGGGGATGGGGTTGGCCCCTCCTTTGGGGAGCCCCCAAAAGTAGAAGGAGCAGCAGGATGTTCAGAGAGATCTATGGAGGAGGGAACCTGTGGGAAGGGGGGAGAGCCTTGGGCCTGGGCCTGGGCTGTCAGCTGCTGCCTCAGTTTCCTTCTCTGTCAGGAGGGGGGATCCCAGCATCAACTCCTCAGGCTGTGGGGAGCCCAGATCCATTGATCAATGGACACTTATTAGGCACCTGCTGTGTTCCAGGCTCTATCCTCAGGCAGCTTCCAGTGTAAAGAAGCAGCGGGGCAGGGCTGGAAGCAGAAATGGGGATGAGAGAGAAAAGGCTGCAGCATCCAGGTGGGGGAAGATTTCCTTTATTACCCCCTCCCCCACCTCACTTCTAAGTCCAGGCAGGAGGACTCCATTTCCCAGAATGCCTCGTTAATGACATCATGCAATTTTTGGCCCTCCCCTGTAGAGGACTCCATTTCCCAGAATACAGGCTTCCTGACTTCTGGTCTTGGCTCCTCCCCACGGTGGCGGCCCTAAGGCATGCTGGGAAATTCCTGTGGACCGTCTCCGCTCCCGGAAAGCGCACAAGTGTTGTTCTTGGACTTTTACTAAGTGAGAGGGGGAGGGGAGGGAGTCTAAACTAAACTAACTCTAAACCCAGGGGTCCATTTCCTAGAATACCTCGGTCATGATCTCATATAAGCCATGGCCCTCCTCGTGGAAGACTCCATTTCCCAGAATGCCGAGGGTGTGACGTCTCCCAAGCCTTGGCATGGCTTCCTGGCAGCCGCAGGGCATGCTGGGAATCTCCCTTGGGCAGTCTCAGCTCCCAGAAGGCGCACAGCTGTTGTTCTTGGACCTTTGCTGGGTGAGCGGAGAAGAGGAGGGAGGGAGTGGCCCGGGGCAGGGGAGTTATGGGGAGGACCCGCTGCCCTGGCAGCCGGGACTTTCTGCTCCCTGACTCCTGGGGCACTGGAAGCCCCGTTAGTAAGCCTGGGAGTGTGGGCGAAAGCGTGTGCGCATGTGCAACAAGAATGGACGGCCTGGGATGCCTCGCTGAGGTGTAAAACCTGTGTGTGGGGGCTGCGGAGAGTCTGTGAGTGTGTGTGTGATTAGGGGAGATCCTAGCACCGCCTCCCCAGCCTGTAGGGAGCAGAAGTCCATTGGGCGGTCAGTCAGTCAGTAGCCATTTATTAGTCACCTGCTGCGTGCCAGGCTCTAGAGGCCGCTTCCAGTCTAAAGCAGCAGCAGGACAGGGCTGGAAGGGGAAACGGGGGTGCGAGGGAGGCTTCCCCCAACCCCCATTCCTGTATAGCCTTCCCCCACCTCCCTCCCGCAAGAGCTCCAAACCCAGTAGCCCAGGCAGGAGAACTCCATTTCCCAGAATGCCTGGTTTCTGACATCATGTAGTCTTGGCTTGTCCAGCTGTGGTGGCCCCAAGGCATGCTGGGAAGCTCACAGTTGTGGTTTTTGGACCTTTTGGGGAAAGAGGAGGAGGGGAGGGAGTCAGCTGAGACTTTCTGTTCCCTAAAGCTTGGGGACCGGGAAGACCAGGATGGACCATTTCCCCTTTCCAGAGCTTGAGAGTAGGGCGTGGCTTGTGCGCATGTGCAACAAGAGAGGCGGGGCAGGAGTTCCCTGTCACTGGGTAAAAGCTCCTAAGGTGAGGGCTGTCTTCCTGCGTTTGCGAGTCTCTCCATCACTTTAAAGAACCAAAGAAAAGGGACAAACACGGAAGTGCCCGGGTAGGCCCCGGGCGACTCTGTGAGGACCAGGAACCATGGCGGGGCCTGGCTGCATCCCCCTCTTTCCCCCCCACCCCCCAACTACAGAGGAGAGAATAAAGCAGCAGCTGGGGGAGGGGCTGGTCTGGGTCTTTCTCCAAAGGGGACATTCAGGGCAGAACACACCAAGCGGGGCCAGGTTAGGGGGCAGCAGGGTTGCCCGTGCCCCCATGCCATGAAAGAAGCTCTGATCTTGGACACTTAACAAGTGCCAGCATGCTCCCCCAGCCCCCACCTGAAACTGGACTCACGCTCCAGTGCCCCCCTCATTCCCCAATAATCCTCCCCTCAGCAGTCTCCCTCAATCCAACCAGTGCAGCTTCAGAATGGATTGAGGCCAAAGGTGGTGCCAGAGTGGGGGGGGGGGGGCTTCTTTCTGGCCCATCCAAGGCCCTTTCCAATCCTGAGGCTCCCTGTGGCTCCCCTGAGGCCGGGGAAGGGCCGGGGGAGCCCCTCTGAGCCTTCCCCCTCTCTTCTCCCCCACAGGAGCACAAACAGGAAGTCTCCCCTCCTCGTGGCTCCACTCCCTGAAGGACCCAGCAGAGAGCCCACAGCCAGAGGGAATGGCCCCCGGGACCCTGAGGCCCCCCTCCCAGGTGAGTACAGCCCATTCCCAGCCCTGGCCTGGTTCCCCCAGGCTGGAATCCAGCAGAAATCAGTGCTGTGTCTCTGCCAGGCCTCCAGGGGTGCCATCCCTGCTTGTCCTCAAGGGGAGCTCCAGGGTAAGCCCTGGCTACCCCCCCCCCCATCCCCCTGGGTTCTGGGGTTTCCTGGCCTCAGGAGCCCCTGCCTGAAGGAGCGGCCCAGGTTCCAGCCACACAGGCCCAGGCGCTGCCATTCTTTCCTCCCCCTAGTGTGACGCCCCCCCTCAGCGGGGATGGCCGGGGATCCCCCAGCTCCAGGGAGGGCCCAGGGACAGGCTGTGCTGCTGAGCTCCAGGCCCCAGGCTTGGGCGGCTCCATCAGGCCTGCCAGGCAGGCTTTAGGAGGAGTGTGGGGGGAGCTCAGGGGAGGCCCAGACAAAAGGAGTGTTTTTAGGAGAAGGAAAGGGCTGGGCAGGGCTGGAAGGGCTGCTGAGAAGGGCTCCAGCCAGGCTCCTTCTTCCAGGCCAGAGGACTCGGGGCTGCTTTGTGGGTCAGATGGTGGGTCAGCCTTGGCCAGGCCTCTGTGCCTCATTAGACAGAGGAAAAAGAAGCTGGTGAGGGCCAGGGGCAGGGCAGGACAGGGGCTGCTCAGGACATCCAGGCCCTCCTTCTGTCCTCCCAGCAAAGGCAGCCTCCAGGCCAGTCACTGAGGTTCTCCCCCACATTCCCTGCTCACAGCCATTCCTCACTGGCTACAGGAGGGCCTCAGGGGAGGTGCTGGGGAATGGGGGGGGGGGGTGACAGACAGGATGGGGCTTCCCCAGGCCAGGAGGAAAGAGCCTGGGTGGGGCTGGCACCAGGGTGGGCAGAGAGGGGTGCCAGGGGAGGGGGCTGGGCTGGCTGAGGAGAGCTGCCCCAGGGAGGAGAGCAGGCCTGGGTGGGAGCTGGGTGGGGAGGGGGGCAGGGCCTGGCAGGAAGGTGGCATCCAAGAGCCCTTCTTGTTCTTGGAAGGCCAGTCAGGGACAGGGTGGCCACCTAACCTGGGGGAACCCGGGCTCTGCCCGGCCTGGTTGGTGCCTGCAGTTCCTCCGTGTTTGTTCCCTCCATGGAAAATATTGTGAGGATCAGAGCCGTCTCTGGGCTGTCCTTCTGAGCTGAAGATCCAAAGTTTAGTTGTGGTCAGTGGAAGCTGGAGATGGCATCCAGCCCCCCTGAAGCAAAGATTCCCCAGAGACGTGGAGCAGGTGTTTCCTGGGTGTCTGACGGGTCCTTAGCAAAGTCACTAACAGGCTGGAGGATACAGAGGATGGCAGGAAGTGGGCCGTGGGGTTCGGTGTCGAGGGCTGGAACCTTGGATCCCGAGTCCTCAGCCCAGTTCGAGGTTCAGAGAAGAGAATTTAATGAATCCTGCCTAGCTCTTAGACTGCTGAGGTTGGAGGAGCTCTTGGCCACAGTCCTGGGGAGCTTCTAGTTGGCATAAATCTTCACAGGCTCAGAGGGCACCTGGACAGGCCGAGCTTGTTTCCTGGATCTCCTCAGGCCAGCCATTCACTCGCCATTCCCGCTGAGCCCAGCTGCCTCTGCAGGGCCTTCAGCTTCCCCTGAGGACAACACAGACCCCAAGCCCTTATTCTTCCCATAGAAGTCTTTGACGTCATGAATTGCTTCAATATTCTGATACCTCAGACTCCATCCCTTTTCAATACTGCTGTTATAATGGATGTCTGCTACACAGTTCATGTCCATCCTGGGCCTCACTCTTCCTAAAAATTGTAATTGCAGTGACTTGCCTAAAGGATCCTCCTTGATCACTTGGTTCATGATCTGTGATATGAAGGCAACGAGCAGTTCCCCCTTAGTCACCATACAGTGAAGACATTCAGAGATGTGTAGATTAGAATGTCTTTACCCAGAGGGCAATCCAGGACAGGCATTCTCTTACCAGGATACAGAACACAAATACCAGATCAATAATAATGTCTGGTTACATTATTTTGATGTCAAAACCACATTCTCTTCTCTCCATGTCATGTTTCGATTCATGGCTTGATATAATGATTGAGCTGCCTTTGGCTGATGCACAAGTGTTTTATAGATTGTCTTAGCTTGCCTTTTAATTTTTTTTAAAGTTTAAAAAAAAATCATTTCTTTATTTGTTTATTTTTTGGTCCTTACTTTCCATCTTAGAATCAATTCTGTGTATTGGTTCTAAGGCAAAGGGCGGTAAGGGCTAGGCAGTGGGATCAAGTGACTTACCCAGTCTCAAGATCTTTTTATCACCTCCAGATAATTTGATAATGAGGGTTTAGTTGATAGGAAATAAGTGGACCTGGACATGTCTTTCTGTCAGCTCTTGTGGCACGGAGTTTATTATATTTACTTCAAGACTCACTTCACACAAAAGAACCCCTCCAAAACTTCGCATTTGCGCAGAAACACAAATTATGTCATATCAAAACACAAAGATTCTCAATAGCTTCCAAATAGGACAAGGCTAAGGTTGAACTTCGACTGGGTCCTTATCAGAAAGCTGTGACGGGGAATATTTCCTCCGCAGCGAAATGCCCCTCCTGGAGGAATTTATGACCTTGAGTGTCTGAACTACTTTTGAAACCAAAACAGTTGTATTTCTGACCAAAGGAGAGAATATTATGCTCTTAACAGCTGGATTGTTAGGAGCTTAAAGCTTTTCATTAAGGAAAGGTGTGGATCAGAAAAGGAGTCAAAAGAGGAGTCTCAGATTTTTATCTATTTGGGACTGTTTCTCTTATTGGCCTCCCACAACCCAGGGTCACACAGCTAGGAAATAACTGAGGCCAGGTTTGAACATAGGACCTCCCCTTTCTAGGCCTGGCTATCAATACACTGAGCTGTCCAGCTGTCCCTATTTATTAATTCTTAAGTATTTTTCCACGGTTTACATGATTCATTTTCTTTCCCTCTCCTTTCCCCTTCCCCTGCTGAGGTGACAAGCAATTCCACTGGATAATACGTGTAGTATCACTCAATACCTATTTCTGTATTATTCATTTTGTAATAGTCATCTTTTAAAACCCAAACCCCAGATCCTATGCCTATATAAACAAGAGATAAATCATATGTTTTTCTTCTTTTTTCAAACTTTTTAAAGCATTGAAAATGACTTTAGGGCCCCGTTTTCCAAGAAACACGTCCTACAGACTCTGGAACCAAGGACATTCCAAATTTAATACATTTCTTTTTTTAAAAATTTATTTAATTAATTAATTTAGATTATTTTTCCTTGGTTGCATGATTTGTATTCTTTCCCTCCCCTCCTTCTTCCCCCGTCCCATAGCCAAAGAGCATGAATTTAATACATTCCTTAAGAATACGAGCTGGACATTTCCCATTATTGAGAATACTAGGGCATTCCTCAAGTTTATTACACATTAATGAATATGATTTTGTGGAATTCCTTTCTAAAAGGACATTGTCCATGATATACAAATAAATGCCTCTCAAATCCAAATGGCAGGACGCTCCCCACAGACCTGAGAAGGTCCTGTGATTGGTGGATAATTAGGCATCAATCACATTAGTACCAGAAAACTCAGATGCTCTATTAAGAGATGAGGAGGCGAGGTCTCTACTGGATATAGTTCATGCCTGTGTTTGAGTACCAGGTTTAGTATCTGGCAGCTTGAACCGGATGGACTTGGGAAAGAGAATTCCTTTTACAAATCAGAAAATGAATTCCAGGCTGAGGGTCTTAGTCTGACCTAGTCTAAGAGAACACACAGACTTTGGCTAGAACCAGCAGTCACTTATTAGAAATATAGTACTCTGGACTAATACCCTTATGTGGATTAGAATCCAGTGTGTCACAACTGAGTGTTCCTATTCATGCTAGACAGCTTCATCAGTGCCATCTCTCGTTACAGGAATCCATATAAGAGAAGCTTTTTGGGGTTTTAACTGGCTTCAGGCAGCCATTAATTACAAGAGCTGGTTAGGTTGGACAGAAACCTGCCATGACAGTGATGACATTTCAGAACACGAGGTTCCCAGAGAATGAGTAACCTGCCATGGCTCACAATTTGGAGGTATCAGATTACCGTGTAGGGTCCCAGCTATCAGAGAAACACACTTGATTATCAGTTTTACATCTTGAACCCTGGCCAGCTTTCTTACAGGACACAGACAGTGTGGATAATGTTAGGCTCCCTGTTGATGGGCAGCAGCTGCTCTGAGATACCAGCAGCTACTTAGGCTGAGGTGATGAGCAGGGATGCTGTTGCCTTTGATGGCCTGGAATAGGCTGCTGAGGTTCAGGATGCCACACCCTTCTGCCTACGCCCTTAGATGGAGTGACTTGCATCCATCTGGGAGGTCAGGTGTGGAGAGCAAAGATTTCTTTGGAAAATGTCCAGAGTTAATAGGGCAGCATCCTTTACCATGGGCAGGATGGTAAAAGAGAAAATATGGGTTAAGTCCTCCTGCCAGTGAAGAACTTACTCACTTGGGCCAAACAGTTTGGGGTTTCTTTAATTTTTTTAAACCCTTACCTTCTGTCTTACAATCAATACTGTGTATTGGTTCCAAGGCAGAAGAACAATAAGGGCTAGGCAATGGGAGTTAAGTGATTTGCCCAGGTCACACAACTAGGAAGTATCTGAGGCCAGATTTGATCCCAGGAACTTCTATCTCTAGGTCTGGCTTTCCATCCACTGAGACATCTAGCGGCCCCCTTGGGGTTTCTTTAACTGTGTCTTTAAGCCAACAACGCAGAAAGAATATCATTTTCAGACTTGGCAAAAATCTCAATTCCAAATGCTAAAGTTTCAGAAGGTTCAGATTGTGCAGGTCACTCAAGAGAGAGTTGTCAGCAAGCCAAAAACAGAATAAAATTCCAAAACAATCAAATGAAAGAGCACAAAAGTGTTTTGAAAAACCAGAAAGTTTAATTGCACAAATTCCTTTTTCTTAGAGAAACAAAGACAAACTATCAGGCCCGCTAGGGTGGGTTTGGCCTAAGGTATTACTACAATGGTCTTAAATGTTGTGTTTGTTCTCTCAGCTTGTAAACAGAAGAAATGAGTGAACAGAGAGAGTAATATAGAAAGCAAAAGTCATCCAATAGCAATTGACAACATTAACTAACATCAGGTTTCTTTGCAATGAAGTCATCCATCCTCAAATTCAAGAAACTGTCTCAGATCTTAGATGTCCCAGGTAGTTGTTTGAGGTTCAAAAACCCATCTTTTCTCAGACAGTGAGGGATAGGTCTCCTATTTAGTAGATTTGCTTCTCTGGTCCCTTGTTGCTTGTAGAGATTCTTTAGATGTTCCACTAAAATTTTTTACAAAGCAGATCTCATGTCTTATTAGTACAACTTTTCAAATGTTATTAAACTACCAGGAACTTGGAGTGTACTTAAAATTCAGAAAATTTAGGTGTTTCTGTGTTTTGTTAGAATCATTTACATTGAACAGAACAGGATTATCTAATATTTTTCATTTCAGTTCCTTTAGGAGGATGAGATGCATTTGGGGTTCTAACTCTATAGATAAAAACATAAATAACAATCCTTTTTGGCTCAAGGATTCCCCTCACCCCAGTTTGATGATTCCAGAAATGAATTAGCTTACAAGAGATTAATTATACTCCAGTTCAAACAAAAATGTGGGTGAAGTGAAGATATTCTTCAATAATTCCCCATTGTATAGAGACAATGGTGGTTATCTATCGAGTTGCCTGTAATAGAACATAATTGTTTGTTGACTACATTCAAATGGAGAAGATATTACACACTAATTATATTGAGGAAGAATGAGATATTTACCCCAGGACTTCATCTTATATATAATTTCTATATCATTTTACATATGATTAGCATTAACATGCAGTTCAATGGCCAATTCACTTGGCTGTTTGGGATATAGATTGACCACATTATATTGAAAACAGTTATATCTTAAGATTTGAATTATGCTCCTATTTCCCACTTTACAGCCAGATTCGGGAGTAGTCATGTGGGAAATATTCCTTTTCAAAAGGAAATGGCAAAGTGGGGATACTGAGTCATAAAGGGATTCTATCCTCAGATGTGTGGAGAATCATCCCCTTGAGTTCTGTTAGATTAGGCTCTCCTCCATCTAACTGTTCCAGATCACATTCCTTTTGAGTAACTTGTGGCTTTTCTCTGGAATGTTGGATTACTGACTTCATGATCAGTGATCCATCAGACAAATATAACTGAACTCAAGACTGAAAATAATTATTAGTGGCAGTCCCAAAAGCTTTTACTTCAAATGGCAAATTTTACCACTCATAGTTTAGAGCGGGAAATTTTTCAGGATTCACACACACAGAATATATTTCACCCCACAAATTTTATTTGATTTTGTTTTAGCTAGAACTCATCCTGGCATAACAATCAATTTAGTAGAAATCATTGCTCTAAAAACTTTCTGGTTTCCTTGTTATTATTTAATTGACAAAGTAATCAATGTAATTTTAATACACTGTGAAACTCCTTAAGAACTTCTTTAAAATGCTTGATTGTAAGACCTTGTCGGTTCTCACTTGTAAATTATGACATTCTGAGGCCTGGCAACTTTATAAAATTAAGCCTTCCCAGGCATCCCAAAAGTTTTTGTGATTTAAGGTTGAATTTTCACCTGTGGAATTACGTTTTGCATCCTCAAGGGTTTCTTAAGATCATGTTTTCTAATAAATTCACTAGTAATTACTTTCTTTATCAATAACTATCCCTAAGTGTGATGATTCTGTGGTTATATTTTAGATTTTTGATCATCTTTCTTAGGTCAGTACTATGTTTAAATTTTCTGTTTTCATGTAACTTCAGAATGTTTTTCTATTAATTATCTTTGCATGTGTTATAAAGTCACTTTCACTATTGCACATTTTCTCTATGTTTGACCATAGTGACATCATGCTCCTATTTACTCTTCTTTTAAACATCAATCTGATAATGGCAAAGTAGAGAAAAATATATGGGAGTCTGAGTTAAAAAGAGAGTGAAATGATAATTTCTTCATAGGGTAGGATTTGTAATGTTAATGGATCACCTGTTGGAGAAGAGATTAAGTATATATCTTTGAAGGTTTAAGAAATAAATAGAAAAAGGAAGGTGAAAGGTAAAGTCTGTAAAACTTCTTCCCATACAAAGATTTTAATTTTTTTTTTTTAACCCTTGTACTTCGGTGTATTGTCTCATAGGTGGAAGAGTGGTAAGGGTGGGCAATGGGGGTCAAGTGACCTGCCCAGGGTCACACAGCTAGGAAGTGGCTGAGGCCGGGTTTGAACCCAGGACTTCCCATCTCTAGGCCTGACTCTCACTCCACTGAGCTACCCAGTTGCCCCCTTTAATTTTTTTTTTAAACCCTTACATTCCATCTTGGAGTCAATACTGTGTATTGGGGGTCAAGTAACTTGTCCAGGGTCACACAGCTGAAAAGTGTCTGAGGCCAGATTTGAACCTAGGACCTCCTGTCTCTAGGCCTGGCTCTCAATCCACTGAGCTACTCAGCTGCCCCCTTGGGTCATAATTCTGAGCTGAATATCCAGTTGTGGTCAGTGAAAGCTGGAGATGTCACCCCACCCAGCCTGTAGCAAAGATCCCATAGAGACATACAGTAGTATGTTTTATGGATTTTTGACAGATAACTAGCATGTCATTTATAAGACAGAAGGTACAGAAGATATTAAGAAACTTGTGTTTGGTAACAAAGGTTTGGAACATTTGATACAAAGTTCTAAGTTTGGTACAAGGTTAAGAGAAAAGAATTTAATTGATCCTCCAGGACTATCATACTACTTGGGTCAAAGTAACCTTTCTGGACCACAATGATTCGGAGAGCTTACAGTTCACATAAATATTCAAAAGATCAAACAATGCCCGAAGATGCCAAATTTTTTTTCATATAATCTCCCCAGGCCAGCTTTAGACTCGTCATTCCCAGTGAACCCAACTCCTTCTGCGTGCATTTCAACTTTCCTAGATAACCTACAGAGACCTAAAGCTTTTTTTCTTCCAGCAGAAGTATTCTATATCATTAAGTGCTCTAATATTCTAATACACTAAACTACATCCCTTCCAATACTATGGCCAATATTCTACTATTCTACTTGATATCTTATACACAGTTAGCGGAATGACTGGGGCTAACTCTAAAAAATGGTATTTGCAGTTACTTATCTAAAAGATTATAAAATGGAAATAGACAGTAGAATGGATTAAAAACCAGAATCCTACCATAGGTTGTTTACAAGACACTTGTGAGAGAGAGACACACACAGGGAATGGTAAAAGACTAGAGCAGAATCTATTGGGCATCATCTAAGACAGTAGTTCCCAAACTTTTTTGGCCTACCGCCCCCTTTCCAGAAAAAAATATTATTTAGCACCCCTGGAAATTAATTTTTAAAAAATTTTAAAAGCAATTAATAGGAAAGATAAATTCACCTGTGGCCATTACTGCCTCCCTGGATCGCTGCAGCACCCACCAGGGGGCGGTGGCGCCCACTTTGGGAATCACTGATCTAAGACAAAGCAAGCAGGAGTAGTGATCATGATCTCAGACAAAGCTAAAGGAAAAATATTTGATTAAAACAGATAATAAAGGTAATTACATCTTAATAAAAGGCCATATAGACAATGAAGAAATAACAGTATTCACCATATATGTACCAAGTGATATAGCATCCAGGTTTTTAAAGGAGAAAATAAAGAAATTTAAGGAGGAAATAGAAAGTAAAACAATATTAATGGGGGACCTCAACCTTCTCCTATCAGAGCTATATTAATAGAACCAAAAGCAAAAAAAGTAAGGGAAGTGAATGAAATTTTAGAAAATTTAGAGTTAATAGATATCTGTACAAAACTGAATAAAGATAAAAAGGATTATACTTTATTTTCAGCAGCACATGGTACAAATGTAGAAATAATAAATGCTACCTTTTCAAGTCATAATGTAATAAAAATTATAATTAATATGGGTCCATATAAAGGCAAATTAACTATAATTATAAATTATTATATACTATATGTAATAAATATATATAAATTAATTAATTGGAGTGGCAGCTAGATGGTGCAGTGCATTGAGAGCCAGGCCCAGAGATGGGAGGTCATCAGTTCATATCTGGCCTTTGATACTTCCTACTAACCAATACATAATACTGAGTCTAAGAAGGTAAAGCTTTAAAAAAATAAATTAGAAACTAATTTGAAACTAAATCTAGTCCTTCAAAACTGGTGGGTTAAAGAACAAATCAGAGAAATAATCACTGATTTCATTGAAGAGAATGACTATGAAGAGACAACATACCAAAATCAATGGGATATAGCCCACCAGATCTCCAGATAAAAACCCAATTGGAAATCCTAAAAATCAAAGGAGAAATTAATAAAATTGAAAGTAAAAGAACTATTGAACTAGTAAATAAGACTAGGAACTGATTCCTCAAAAACACAAATAAATAGATAAAGTATTGGTTAATCTAAAAAAAAGAAAGAATCAATTTAAGATCAAAAATGAAAAGTACTATTTCAGTTCTAGTGAAGAGGAAATTAAGGCAATTGTGAGGAACACTTTTGCCCAAATAAATTGCAATAAATATGACAATCTAGGTGTAATGGATAAATGTTTACAAAAACATAGATTGTCTAGATTAGGAAAAGAGGAAATAGAACACTTAACTAATCCCATCTCAGAAAAAGAAATTGAAAAAAACCAGCAAAGAACTCCTAAGAAAAAATCCCCAGGGCCAGATGGAGTCACAAGTGAATTCTATCAAACATTTAACAAATGACCAATCCCATTACTACTCAAACTATTTGACAAAATAAGCAAAGAAGGAATCTTACCAAACACTTTTTATGACACAAATATGGTACTGATTCCCTAACCAGGAAGACCAAAAACAGAAAGAAAACTACAGACAAATCTCCTTAATGAACATAGATGCAAAAATCTTAAATAAAATACTAGCAAAGAGACTACAGCAACTCATCACATTGATTATTCACTATGACCAGGTGGGATTTATACCAGGAATGCAAGGCTGGCTTAACATTAGGACAACCATCCACGTAATTGACTATATCAGTAACCAAGCTAACAGAAATCACATGATTATCTCAAATTATGCAGAAAAACCCTTTGGCAAAATAGAACACCCATTCTTATTCAAAACGTTAGAAAATATAGGACTGGAAGGACTTTCCCTCAAAGTAATAAACAATATATATTTAAGACCATCAGCAAGTATCATCTATAATAGTGATAATTTAGAAGCCTTCCCAATAAGATCAGGTGTGAAGCAAGGATGTCCTTTATCACCACTATTATTTGATATTGTATTAGAAATGCTAGCGGTATCAGAGAAGAAAAAGAAATTGAAGGGATTAATGTAGGCAATGAGGAAACTTGACTATCATTCTTTGCAGAGGATATGATGGTATACTTGGAGAATCCTAGAAAATCAGCTAAAAATCTGGTAGAAAGAATAATTTTAGCAAAGTTACAGGATATAAAATAAGCCCACATAAATCATCAGCATTTCTATATATTTCCAACAAAAATCAGCAAGAGTTAGAAAGAGAAACTATTTAAAATCAGTCTCGACAATATTACTTTATTTGGGAATCTATCTTTCAAGACAAACTCAGGAATTATATGAACACAAGTACAAAACACTTCATGCAAATAAAACTAATTAGAAAAATGTTAATTGTTGATGAGCTAATATAATAAAAATGACAATCCTACCTAAAATAATTTATTCAGTTCCATGCCTATCAAACTACCAAAAAACTTTTATAGAATTAGAAAAAATTATAACAAAGGTCATCTGGAAGAACAAAAGATCAAGAATATCAAGGGAACTGTTTTTCTACTGACTTCAGAGAAGGTAAACAACAGCCAAAGGCAAATAAGAATCAAGTCAGGAGCTATTCCTGTAGAGGAGAAATAACCATGGAAGGACATTCAGGTCACAATTACACAGTGGAAGAATGCTGTCATAACCCAGTTCCCATATCAACACTCACATAGCACCCTATTGGCTACACTGCCCATAAAGCTCAGTTCCTGGCCATTTCTGAACTGTATACTTACCTCTACCCCGTTTTCTAGCTCCTCGTTTGTATATAAGTTCCTTGAAGGCAGGGACAGCCTTGCTTGGTTATCTTGAAATAGCAAATGCTAGGGGCACTGAGTAGCTCAGTAAATTGAGAGCCAGGCCTAGAGAAGGAGGTCCTAGATTCAAATCTGGCCTGTAGGAAAATATAAGTGGGGTAATAGGGTCACCAGGGATATTATAAATTAACTAAGGGGTTTGTGGGAACACTCTGGGATTTAAGAGAGACTAAAACTGAACACTGAAGACTTGTACAGCTAAGCCACTCCCAACTGAAAAAAATAACAGCCAACTGTCACTCTGACCAGAGGCCTTAAATTCAACTGACAAGGTAACAGGATGAAACTGGGTTTAATTAGGAACAACAAAAGGAGGGATAGGAATGTCTACTACATCCAATAACAAAACCCACTAGGACAGGGAAGGACTTATTCTACTACACTATCTAAGTGATCTAAACTAACAGGGCCCAAGGAGCTGTAAATGGAGTCTCTGGGTTTCTGCCTCAAACCTGGAACCTGCCAGGCTTGAATACAGCTAGGGCTTTGTGGCTTTGGGATTCTCACTGCAATCCACTGATGATCTCTGGATGCCAGGAGTCAAGATGATCTCAGGTACCAGGTTGTGAGGGTTTTGCTTGAAGCACTGTCCACCAGGTTTTAAACTTCTCCTTCTTCCTTTGGCACTGTAGATTCTTGTCCTTTTGCTAGATGCCACACCACACAGGATCCCAGGGGAAATCAGGATGCAGGGTGTCCTTTGCTCTGAGGTCTCCCAGGCTGGCAACAGTTTTTGCCCACCACTAATGGAGTCCTTACTCAGGGCACAGACACACTTCCTCCTCCTTCATTCCAACCTGGAATTCCCAGCTCCAGCTCCTTCCTGTTATGTACTTAATTCCTAATCACTAGCTAATCTACTCTTACTCATAACAGGCCTCAGACACTTTCCAGCTGTGTGACCTTGGACAAATACTTAATCCCCATTGCCTAGCCCTTACCACTCTTCTGCCTTGGAACCAATACGCAGTATTGATTCCAAGATGGAATGTGGGAAGCCAATAAGAGAATAGATAAAAATCTGAGACTCCTCTTTTGACCCCTTTTGTGATCCTTGTGATTTCTTCTTGAAAAGTATTATGGCCTTACTGAAAAGCTTTAAGTTCCTATCAAACCTGAATTTAAAGGGTTAACACTGTTAACACAGCAAGGAATGCTGCTGCCTGTTATAGCCAAGGCCAAGATACTCCCCAACTTGGCTTTCTGATAAGAACCTAGTCAAAATTCAGCCTTGGCCTTGGTCTATTCTGAAGCCAATGTTTTGTGTTTTGATGTGACATAATTTGTAACTTCTGAGCATCTGCAAAGTTTCGGGGGGTTTCTTTTGTGTGAAATGAGTCTTGAAACATATATAATAAACTCCAGGCTCCTGGAGCCAGAGCTGGAAGCAAGAAGTAAAAGACATTTCCCTTGTCCTGTCTTTATTTCCTTATCAACTAAACTGTCCTCATCAGAGATCATAAAGAGATCTCCACAATGGAAGTTAAGAGTTTTCAAAAAATAGTAAATGCTTAATTATTTTTCATTTATAGCCCTTTAAGGACTATTTAAAATTTTTTTTCCCATGGTTCCATGATTCATGTTTTCTCCCTCCCCTCATTCCTCCCCTCTCCCTGAGCTGACAAGCAATTCCACTGTGTTTTATATATATATAATATCACTTGAACCCATTTCCATATTATTCATTTTTGTAAAAGAGGAATCCTTTAAAACCAAACCTCCAAATCACATATCTAAAACAAGAGATAAATCACATTTTCTTCAGGATTTCTACTCCCACAATTCTTTGTCTACATGTGCATAGTATTCTTTCTCATAAGTCCTTCAGAATTGTCCTGGATCACAGTATTGCCGTTAGTAGCAAAGTCAATTACGTTTGACATCCCATAGAAATAAAATAAAATTTAATTTAATAAAATTAAAAAAGGATTATATGTGATCACTTGTTTCATAATCAGTAATAAAGGCAATAGAACAATTTTCCTTTCACTATGTATAAGATAAATTGTAGGAACTCAAACAAGATGGGTCAATAAAATTTTCTTGCAGAGGATAAGATTTTCATTCAGACCTGAAGGAATCTAGTGCACTTATGAGGCAGAAACTAGTGGGGATAGTAGTGAAGGCTGGGGGTGGAGGCAGAGGAGCCCTGAAAAATGCAAGGTCAGGAGATGGAGATTCTTGTTTGAGGAAAAAGAAAGAGCCCAGGGTCACTGGATTCTATGGAAAGGAATCAGGCGAGAGGGAAGGAGAGTAAGGGGGAAGCTGTCAGGGTGACCAGGCTTATAGGTAACAGCTGTTATAGGTGCTGATATGTTGATAATGGGATGGGCCAAGGTCCTTTTGATAGTATGAGAACCTGAAGCTGAGTGAGAGTGGGAATATTTGTGACTAAACTAATACACCCAACTCCACTATAACAGTGTCCCAGGAATAAGTGATCAAATAAGAGACTGTGGGTTAGGTCACACGGCTTTTTTGACTGCTTATCCTGGTTCCAAAACTGATGGATAACACTAGTGACTGCGGCTTAACTTTAGTTTGAGTAACTTTAGTTTGAGTAATCCCTCTTCCCTCAGATACGCAAGGATATAATTGATGATCCTTGGGGTAGTGATGACATCCACCAAAGTAAGTTTCAGAATTTAATAACTTAGGGAAGGGAAGCAGGGACTGAAGGAAAGAGGTATAAGGAAAGCTTGGCTAAACTACTGATGATCAGGTACTATCCACTGAAGGTAATCAAGTTTGAGATTATCAGCTGGAGAGGTTTGTCCCCTCAGTTGCAACCTGGCCAGGCCAAGCTGCTTAGCCTGAACCAGATTTTTTGACGGTATTTATGTTGCTTCTTTCTTGATGATGATTGATTAGGATGTATAACACAGCTTTACACAGAAGTCGAGGGTGTGGTAGTGATTAGAACGGGATGCAGGTATCCTGGGTTGATTTGGCCTACCCCAATTCCCAACCAACCTCCCACCAAAAGTTCCTTCTCCCAATTGAGAGTGCTTCTTGTTCAAAATCCTGCTTTTTATAGTCTGCCAGTAACTGCCTCTCCCTTGCTGGCTCATGGCAAGCTTGGTTGGTTCCAAGTTCTAAACTGCTAAGTGTCAAACATCCTGCTCTCCATTTTGATAGCAGAAATGATATTACACTGCCCAAGTGGAATATCAAGCCCTGAGGTAGTTTAGATGCCTGGGAGGAAGAGTCAAGGCTGAAGAGGGCTCATTCTGGTGGTAGTGGCAGTGGCATTGCAGATAATAGAGGGCAAGGCTTGAGGTAGAGAGGCAGGCAGGGTCCTGAGGTCCTGGCCTTGAGTGCCATTGGAGGATAACTGTGATCACAGGACTTCAGAGGCAGGGCAGGTGGGGCAGTGGGGACTACTGGGAACCACTCAGAGCAGATAAGTTCCAAACAAGAAGGTGTCTTCTTTCCTTTGAACTGAAGTCTCTGCATTCTTCCCTTTGAGCCCAGATTTTTCTGCTTTCATTTGGGGCTGAAATCTTTCTGCCTTCTGGTTCTTGGTATTTCTGAATGAGGACCTTTTGCTTCCCCTGCTTCTGGTGGCTGCCCTTTCCACTGGACCTCGTCTTTCCTATCTGAACTCTTTGAATGACCTTCAGATATGTCAGGAGCAATTCTCCCTCCCAGACCTGGCTCCAGGGGCTGCTCTCTGCTCCTGCTACTGTTGTGGGAGAGGGAATGCTGGTTCTGGTCCAGAGAATTGCTGCTCTGATCCATTCCTCTACAGACATGAAGGTATCTATTGAAGGATGTTATGCATCGTGTCCATAGTGTTGTCATAGGGATGGAAAAAGCCATTGCAGGGGAGTAGATGAGCCCCTGATGGGTATAGAGGACAGTGGAATGACTCCTGTATGGTTTCAGGTTTCTATATTGTATTGACGATCTGAGGAATTGTGACTCCCCATGCTTGGAAACTCTCAGCCTTTCCTCAGACTATTCCTCCTCTGGATGTCCATGGGACATTCTGGCTGAAAAATAGGGAATAAGTCAGGAAGGGGTGAAATGGAAGAGTATCCAATACGAAAATATACCCTGTGTTTTCCATGGAGCAGATTGGAAAAGTAGAAGAGCCCCTCCAAGTAGCATGTTATTCTCAGATTTGGCCACTGCCTTGACAGTTATTCCTCAATCAGCCTCTTAACTTCTCTTGCTTTTTGATCCCCAGGTTTCCATAGTTACAAGGGCTAGGCTTAGATTCTTTGTTTTTTGTAGATAAACCGTTTTTTGAAAATTAAGGTTGAATTGTGATATAAATTTTCCTTTAAACTGCCCAAGGTCAAAGCTCCAGACTTTCTGTCCCCTTCCTCCCAGGTTATGAAACCAGGGGAGAACCTTCCTTCTTTTGTTTAGCTAAAAGGATTAAGGGCAGAACTGGCAGGCCTTGGTGAATCTTGACCCATTCTGAGAGTGTGCTAGGCCAGCCACAAGACTGGGGAAAAGCTTGTACTGACACCTTCCTTGTATGGACAAGGACCTGCTTCTCCTCTGATGAAGTAATGAGAGAGGAGTTGAGGGCAGGGAAAGTGAGAGAGAGACAGAGAGAGACAGAGAGAGAGAGAGACAGAGAGACAGAGAGACAGAGACAAAAGATCTGTGCTAGAAGAGAGAATATTTTTTTTTTTTAGATTTTGGAGAAAGTCAAGTGACCACATTAAATGACCAGTGAATTAATAAATGATTTAAAATGAAGAAATTCTGCCTCGAGAGTTCCAACCATTACACAGTCAGTTTCTTTCCTTTGAGTTAGTTCCATCCCCAACCTTAGTTAATAAAATGTCATTTTTTATTTTTTTATTTTTTTTAAACCCTCACGTTCCGTCTTGGAGTCAATACTGTGTATTGGCTCCAAGGCAGAAGAGTGGTAAGGGTAGGCAATGGGGGTCAAGTGACTTGCCCAGGGTCACACAGCTGGGAAGTGTCTGAGGCCGGATTTGAACCCAGGACCTCCCGTCTCTAGGCCTGACTCTCAATCTACTGAGCTACCCAGCTGCCCCCAAAATGTTAAATTTTAAAAAGATGAACACTCCTTCCTTTCCTCATCATAATTACTCTTCTTTCTGTGTAATAAATATAAAATGACTGAATATATTCTAGTAACAAATGACATTCATCATAAGGCAAAGACAGGATGTTTTGGCTATGGCACATCATACCCAGTGGTTCCCCAAATCCTCAATATAACCTGAGATTATGCTTCTTTACTTAGCTAGAATCAGAGTCTGATCTCATATAACTCTATGGAATCCTCTTTATGCATTCATCTAAATAAAAATATTTCAGCCTTTTAGGAAATGAAGTAGAGAATTCCTTTTTCTTAGTTTTCTCCTCATTAATCACCAGTAATATTTTCCCACTGGAATACACAGTATGTGCTACCTTCTCAGAAACTTTTCAAAAAATGTTCTTACCAGATCAGTTCTGACACCTGTGATAAGAAGGAATTTCAGATCACCTTCTCTCTTCTCCACAGAATCTCCCACCTCACTCAGAGCACTTCCCATCTCCCTGATTCCTGGGGAAAAGCATTTCAGAGTAAGACACTTCTCCAGATTTTACTCTTCACAACATGATACTCAGTTCAGACACAAAGTGCCATTGTCTGTATTCCACTGGGCTCTGAATGACTGGTCACCAGTGCTGGCTCTGATACTCTTCAGGGTTAGGAGTTTGAGTAAATGCCTTCTGTGCTTCAGTTTCCTTTAGTGAGTTGATGAGGTTTGTACTAGATGAATTCTGAAAGTTCAGCTCTAACTCTTGTGACTTTTGCTGGTTTAGGGGTCAATAACATTCAAGGATGTGGCTGTGGACTTCACCCAGGAGGAGTGGGGCCTGTTGGGCCATTCTCAGAAAGAGCTGTACCTGGAGGTCATGCTGGAGAATGCACAGAATCTACTCTCTGTGGGTAAGGATCATTTCTTCTTTTAAGTCTGAATCTGCCAGTAAGGCAGTGTCTCCATTCCAAGCCAAATGTACAAGATTTTGAGCCTTTGTCCATGGTTAGAAAAGCAGAAGACCTGATCTCTGCACAGGGTTCTCAACCTTCGTGTTTATTATAAAAAATTAAAAAAAAATGTCTTTAGATTTTGTGATGGGAAGCTGAGACTTTTCTTTCTTGCTTCTGAAAGTTTCTCCTCTGTTTTAGATAGCTTTAGGTGAAAATTTAAACCAGTGTCATACATTTACAAGCTAAATCTCAGAAGTCATCTAATCCACCCTCTAATTAGACCTGAATTTTGCATGCAAAATCTCTGTTTATACCCAGGCAGCTTTTCCTTGAAGGTGAGCATTGAAGGGAACCCTCTACCTGCCAAGGCAGCTCCTTCCCCATTGGGATGGGTCTAGTCTTTAGAAAAGATTTCTTATTAATTATTAATGTGGGAGTGGGAACCAAGTAGGTGGCATAGTAGAAGCAAAAGCTGGAGCCACCCTGAGAATCTCAAAGCAACCTTAAAATGTGCTTTTAAATATCAAGAGTCATATAATGAACATGGATAAGAGTGAGGTGTCTCTCCTGAGGAAAACAACTTGAAAGTTAAGCAGAAAGGATCTATTTTGGTAGATAAGAGGGAACTGGAAATGAAACTACACACACAGGAGTGCAGACAGTTGTTATGCCTTGCAAAATGGCAGCCATTTTGGATGTGCAAATAGCAGTTTTACCTCCGTGGAACAAAGAATCTGGCAGAAGGCAGGAGCTGGCACATGCCAGGCGACAGTTGGAATTTTCCCTATAAATACAGAGGGCAGAGGTCCCTCTGACTCACTTTCTCTGTGTTAGAAAGGCAGGAAGTTATCTACTATCTGGGCCCCAGGAGGAGGGTAGATTGATATAGACAGGCAAGGTTTGGCTACTTTGCTAATTATATCAATCACTTTATTATTGTTAAGACTATTAAGCCTTAATCATCTAACAAGATTATTTCATCAAGATTACATCATCCACATTAACAAAATCTGTTACAGCTTCTGAGCCAGGGGAGATTCTCAAAGTCTCCTGGACTCAGCACCTAGGCAAAATTCTATTTATATACCATCCTAATTTATATCATATTTTTATAGATTAAAGGCTCAATAGGGTCCACCTAATTCCCTCTCTTCCCATCTCCCAATTTCCTTTCCCTTCAATTTATCTAATGAACCCTGTTAAATCAACAAACCTCTGACAGCCCTTACTCATGAAGCTGGTAGCCTACCTTATTTTGGACAAATCATCGTCTCTTTATCATCACAGTAAGATCTTGGTACAAGCCTAGCTGATCCAAATACTTCAAGATCAAGCTTGTGCTTGTATAATAAATACCATTAAGGTCCCAGAAAGTTAAAACAACTTCCTAGTTTCATCAAGGCCAATTGATTCCTTAGGAACTATTACTAGGGCATTCAGCCTTTCACAGAATTCCATATCCTTTCCGTGGAGCTTTTAGGCAGTAGTTTCAAATCAACCTCAGATCTTCATAGTTTTATTAAATATCAGGGCTGCACTGAATTGACTAATAACAGGACCTTAACCTTACTACTCCGGGTTCTGAACCTGGGCGCAAGCCAAATTTGAGGTCCGGGGACCCTTCTTAAGCCTATGTTATTAGAGCACCCCTCACCCACCCCTTCAAATACAAAGGCCTTGCACAAGGCTGTAGTGAGGCCCCAGCGTCACTTGGCCAGTTCAAGCCTGTGGTGAAGCCTCTGACCCCAGGGCAAAGTAGCTCCCAGTTATCTGAGCCCTGCAAGCCATCAGGAGTCTGCTGAGGAGAGTAAATCAAGCAGCTTTCTGAGTACCCAGGCCACAGGCCATGATACTACCTAGGACAGTGATGGGGAACCTTTTGGAACTTTCTAGGGACCCTGTGCCATGCCTCATCCAACCTCCAAAATTTGTGCCAATGGCAGCCAGCAGAGGCATGGCACCAATGTTACATTAGGATACCAATATGTATAATTAGAGGACTACATTGTCATTCCCTTCCTGGAGGTGACAGGGTTCCCAGTGTGATTTCTACACAGTGCATGAGTCATTAAAAGGAAAAAGGGCAATGACACAAGCCTTATCAAAGCACTTATACCAGAAGGAGTCTTGATTATCACATCCACCCCAAATGAGCATCATCCCCATGTGGTGGGCCTGGGGATATTCAGTAAAACTGAAAGACTGCCACTAGAACCAGAGAGGATGTGAAGGAAGCCTCAGGCATTTGATAGGACTTTGAGGCACTGAGACCACTGGCTAGGGGCCAGGGATTTTCTTGCTTTGTGGGTGTTTCTTGTATACCCAAGAGTCTGAGAGACTTGCTTTAGCTACTACTATAGTTCAGAACCAGGAGAAGACCCAGAATGTAAGGAGCAGGATAGTCACAGGGTCAAAGCGTTAAGAGTTAAAGCAACATGTATCAATAGGAGGAATTATGATAATAAAAGAGAGAGGAGGAGGGGTCAGCTTATTCCAAAGTGTCCTGCACCTGTTTTTTTCTGCTGTGAAAGAGATATTTGAGGTTTTCCACCTGCTCACAGGAATAAGTGTCCCCACCTCCTATTCTACCACCTTTTTTTGGGAGGATAAAGGGTTTAATGGAGAGACATGAGTCTACGTATTTTGCCCTTCCAGTTTTACAATGGTGGGAGTGGGTAGAATTGCTTGAGGGAGACCTTCCCATTGAGGTGTTATCTGGTTTGACCCCTCCATTTGGGCTGATTTCCTCTCCATCCTCCTTTGAAGGATTATGAAAGATCTGATTAGCATATTCCCATAGGGCTTAGTTAATGGGGCTCAGCCCTAGATTTGCTCAGGGAGTTATTTTAATTAGGATCAGTGCATTCAGGAGGGTCAGGACTTCAATCACTTCTTTGCTTACAAAAGGAGAACTTGGGGGGGGTGAGGGAATTGAAGGAGCATGGCCAAATCTGGGGCTGAGGCTGCTCATGTCCATGGAGAGACCTCTACATGCCATCTTTGCCACCCGTGACATAGGTTCTCTATCACGGACCTAGGAAGATATGTAACTTGTAGAAAATCAGAACTACAGCTAAGAGGATTAGCAAGGAAAAACTGAAGTTTAAGAGAATGTCCCCTCTACCCTGAGAACAGAGCCAACTTTGAGATAGAGGTCAAAGTAAAAAAAGAAAAGTCTAGGAAAATGAGCAAACAGCAAAAGAAACATCTAGGCATAGAAAATGTCTAAGGAGACAAAAAAGAGCAAGGCACACATTCAGATGGGGGTTGGGATAGAAAAGTAGCCACATGCAGAACTTCAGATGATAATGGGAATGGTTCTCAGGTGCTGGAAGAGTTCAAAAAGGAATTCAAAAATTAAATGAGAGAAGTAGAAGAAAAATGGGGAAAACAAATGAAAGTAATTACAAAAAGTAAATAACAGCTGAAAAAGCAAAATTGTTCAATTGGCAAAAAGAAGCAGAAAAATTCAATGAAGAAAAGAGTTCAATAAAAAGTAGAGTTGAACAACTGAAAAAAGAGGTTGAAAAATCCAGTGTAGAAAAGAGTTTCAGGAAAAGTAAGTGGAGCAAATGGAAAAGGAGGGTCAAAGGGTCATGGAAGAAAATCATTCTTTTAAAATTAGAATGGGAGGGGTGTGCCAGCTGAGTACCTCATTGGGTTGAGAGCCAGGCCTAGAGATGAGAGGTCCTAGGTATAAACTGGGCCATAGGCACCCCTAGCTGTGTGACTTTGGGCAAGTCATTTAACCCCCATTGCCTAGTGTAACAGTTTAAATTTAGGTTTTATGTTAAATATGAGAATATTCTAAAATAATATTGTGGTTGCTGATTTTAAAATATTATAGCTTAAGTCAAAATGACTTATAGAAGCTTTATTTACAAAGAGGTGTAAAGAGCAAAAATGGAAATATGTAACTAAAGAGACAAATTCTAATAAGCCTACCAGCCCTTCTGTGAAGCCAGGCTCAGCCCCAGCAGTGATTCCCCAAGACTCTGTCTCAGTGTAGATTTCCCAGTATGTGGATTTCCCAGTGGTGTCTTCAGCCAGGGTTCTACCAACACAGCCTCCTCCAAAGCCATGGCAGGAATCTCAGTCATTTACCCAGCAAGCTGACACAGGATCCAGGGAAAAGGTCTCCTTCAAGCCAGAAAAGGAATCTCCGGAACCAATCTCTCCAAATACCAGGAAGATATAGAATGCTAGACCATGTTTGTCTCTTTTTATACCTCTTTTTTTTTCACATCACCTCCTGTCACTTCCTGTCACTTCCCCTTCACAGAAACCAATGGTAGTTTTTCAGTTTGCTTAGCCCTGCCCCAAGGAGGGGACAGTGGCCTTTGAAGTTGTCACTTACTCTAGTAAGTGACTTATGAACTCTCATACTTAATGGTAAGTAGGGGTGCTTTGAGTTCTTGATTTGATTACCTAAAAAGAGACATGGGGAGAGTTATTTCTAGCTTCACAATCCCCCCTGTGATTCTTTGAGAGACTAGTCTCCCCAATGAATCATTTAACATAACTAGCTTATACCTCTAAAGATCTTCTAGCTAAAGGTGCATACAATGTTGAGCTTTCTACGAGGAAACTACAATAATTGGAGATAAGAGGGAAATAGGAGAGAGAGAGAGAGTGCAGAACCAATATTTGCTAGGTGCATTGACAAAAAGCCAATGAGGGGGCAATCCTCTTTGGCATAAGAGTTTACATTCAGAATAAATGTGTTCAACCCCCTTTAGTTCAATTAGTTTTATGCCAAAGTTCATTCTGGATCTTCTGATGCAACGTAGGTTTCTTTATGGCACTTTCTCTAAATAGTTCACTTTCTTGATTTGAGGGGTTAGCGGGCTTCTTTCCCTTAAATTTCTCTCAAAATTTTTTTAAATCTTGATTTTATGAAAATTATACACTAGGCCACTGATGCTGAACCTTTGCCACGTGTGCCAAAGATGGCACCCTTAGTATTCTCTGTGGGCACATGGTCACCCTCCTCCTCCCCCTCCGCTTCCCCACAGTTGGTTACTAGAAAAACAGAGGAACTCAGGAGGAGCTGCTCCCTTCCCCTTCTCCACTGTGTCTAATGACATCTTTTCACATCCCCCACCCCTCTCTGCCCAGCAGCCCAATAGGAGTTCACAGGGGATGAGGTGTACAGTTCACAGGTGGCAGAGCTAGAGGGGAGTAGATTGCTTGGGCATCACTCCTCCTCCTTTCTCCTCACTGAGGACATTCCTCATTTCACCCACCCAGCAGTCCAATGGGAGCACTTTCTCCCTCCCCTGTGTGAGGTAAGGGCTTTGAGTGGGGTGCACCTGACACTTGGTGGTAGGGCGGGGCAGGGCATGCAGTCCCTGGGGGGTGATGGGCAGGCAAATGGTTAGTGGAAGAGGTGGCGAGGCCTGGCACTCCATCTGTAAACGGTTCACCATCAGTGGCCTAGCCCATACCAGTCTTCTGCCTTGGAACCAATACATCATTCTAAAGCAAAAGGTAAGGGTTTTAAATAAAATAAATCAACAAAATAAGTTAGACTTGGGCATATAGAAGCTAATAACTTCATGAGACAACAAAATAAAATCAAAAGAATTTAAAAATACAAGAAAATATGAAATACTTCACTGAAAAAACAACTGACCTGGAAAATAGATCCAAAGATAATCTAAATATTATTACCCCTCCCCAAGTCTAGATGTCATATTAGAAGAAATTATCCAAGAAACCTGCCTTGATATTCTTGAATCAGAGGTTAAAAGAGAAATTGAATGAATCCACAGATTACCTCCTACAATAAATCCCAAAATGACAACTCCCAGGAATATTATAGTCAAATTAAAGAACTCTCAGGTGAATAAAAAAGACCTGCACTAAGTCTGAAAAAAAATAATTAAAGTATCATGGAGCGCTAGTGTAGATTATACAAGATCTGGCAGTTTCTACGTTAAAGGATCAGAATGCTTGGAATATGATATTCTGGAAGCCACGGAAACTGGTTTACAACCATAAATCATCCACCCATCAAGATTGACTATATTCCTTCTGGGTAGAAAATGATTATTTAGCAAAATAAGGGATGTCCAAGCATTCCTGATGCAAAGAACAGACCAAAACAAAAAGGTAGATGTCCGAATACAAAATTCAAGAAAAGCATAAAAAGATAAATAAGAAATTTATAGGACTCAGTGAGGATGTGGTGCTGAACTGATTAGGTAGTTATAGAAAAGAAAACAATCAAGGGGTGAAAAAGGATAGCACTGAGAGAAAAAGGAAGTGAGAGGTAAAACAAGGTAAATTGTGTTAAATATAAGAAGCATAGAAAGAAAAACTATTCCAGTGGAGGGGAGGCTGAGGGTGGAGATAGATAATCAGTAAAACTAATTCTCATTAGAATCTGCTCAGAGAGGAAATACTAGCCAGACTGATCAGGGTATAGAATCTTATCTTACTCTATATAGAGAAATAGAAGGAGAATAAGAAAAGTGATGGAGGAAAGAGAATATTATAAGGGAGGTGGAACAGGGGTAGTGATTAAAAGGCTGTATGGAAAAGTAGGAGGAGAATAAGAAGTGTGTTGGTGTGAATGGGAACTTTAAGGAAGGAGAAGTGTGGGGAGTGATTAAAAGCGAAACGTGGAGGGACAGCGAAAGGAGAAATACAGGGTTAAAAGACAAAAACAAGATATACAGTGATGGTAATCATAACTGTGGTTGTAAATGGGATAAACATAGCCCTAAAACAGAAGCAGATAGCAGAGTGGATTAAAAACCTGAAGCCTATGATAAGTTGTTTATTAGAAACACATTTGACATATACAAGTAGACATAAACAGAGTAAAGTAGGGGGATAGAACAGAACCTATTGTGCTTCAACTAAAATAAGAAAAGCAGGAATAGCAATTATAATCTCATACAAAGCTAAAGCAAAAATTGATCAGGTTTAAAGAGATAAGGATGGTAATTACATCTTGACAAAAGGTAGTATAGACAATGAGACAATATTAGTATTTAACATATATGCACCAAGTGGTGTAGCTTCAGATTTTTAAAGTAGAAACTACGGGAAAATAAGGAGAAAATTGGCAGTAAAATTAAATGGTGGTGGTGGGGGGAGGGCAGCTGGGTAGCTCAGTGGAGTGAGAGTCAGGCCTAGAGACAGGAGGTCCTAGGTTCAAACCCGGCCTCAGCCACTTCCCAGCTGTGTGACCCTGGGCAAGTCACTTGACTCCCATTGCCCACCCTTGCCAATCTTCCACCTATGAGACAATACACCGAAGTACAAGGGTTTAAAAAAAAAATTAAATGGTGGGGGATGTCAACCTTCCCCAATCAGAACTAGATAAATCTAACCAAAAAATAAACAAGGAAGGAGTGAAGGAAGTAAATGCAATTATAGAAAAGTTAACATTTAATAGCTATCTAGTGAAAAATGAATGGAGTGAAAAAAAAATATTTTCTTTTCAGCAGCACATGGAACATAAGAAAAATTAGCCATGTACTAGGTCATAAAAACTTCACAATGAAACACAAAAAAGCAGAAATAATAAATGAGTCCTTTTCAGATCATAATGCATTTAAAAAGTATAATCAATAAGAGTCCATGGAAAGACAAATTAAAAATGTATTGGAAACCGAACAATCTAAATTTTTAAAATGAGTTGATCAACAAATTATGGAAAGTCAATGATTTCATAAAAAAAGAGTGAGGAGACAATATATCAAAAGTTATGGGATAGGGGGCAGCTGGATAGCTCAGTGGATTGAGAGCCAGGCCTAGAAATGGGAGATCCTAGGTTCAAATCTGGCCTCAGACACTTCCCAGCTGTATGTCCCTGGGCAAGTCACTTGACCCCTATTACCTACCCTTACCACTCTTGTGCCTTTGAGCCAATACACAGTATTGACTCCAAGATGGAAGGTAAGGGTTTAATGTGAAGGAAGGGGACCTAGCAGTACCAGATATTAAACTGCATTATAAAGCAGCGGTCATCAAAATGTTATGGTACTGGCTAAGAGACAGAAGGGAGGATCAGTGGAATAGACTTGGGATAAGTGACATCAGCAAGACAGTGTATGATAAACCCAAAGAGCCCAACTTTTAGGACAAAAATCCACTATTTGACAAAAACTGTTGGGAAATTTGGAATATGGGAGAGATTAGGTTTAGATCAACATCTCACACCCTACGCCAAGATAAATTCAGAATGGGTGAATGACTTAAATATAAAGAGGGAAACTATAAGTTAAGTGAACACAAAATAGTATACCTGTCAGATCTCTGGGAAAGGAAAGATTTTAAAACCAAGCAAGAGTTAGAGAAAATTACAAAATGTAAAATAAATGATTTTGATTATATCAAACTAAAAAGCTTTTGTACAAACCAAAACAATGTAGCCAAAATCAGAAGGGAAACAACAAATTGGGAAAAAATCTTTATAACAAAAAACTCTGACAGGGGTCTAATTACTCAAATATACAAAGAGTTAAACTACTTGTATAAAAAATCAAGCCATTCTCCAATTGATAAATGAGCAAGAGACATGAATAGGCAATTTTCAGGTAAAGAAATCAAAAGTATCAATAAGTACATGAGAAAGTGTTCCAAATCTCTAATAATTAGAGAAATGCAAATCAAAACAACTCTGAGGTATCACCTCACACCTAGCAGATTGGCTAAAATGAAAGAAGGGGAGAGTAATGAATGTTGGAGGGGATATGGCAAAATTGGGACATTAATACATTGCTGGTGGAGTTGTGAACTGATCCAACCATTCTGGCTGGCAATTTGGAACTATGCTCAAAGGACTATGAAAGAATGCCTGCCCTTTGATCCAGCCATACCATTGTTGGGTTTGTACCCCAAAGAGATCATAGATAAACAGACTTGCATGAAAGTATTTATAGCTGCGCTTTTTGTGGTGGCAAAAAACTGGAAAAGGAGGGTATGTCCTTCAATTGGGGAATGGCTGAACAAATTGTGGTATATGCTGGTGATGGAATACTATTGTGCTCAAAGGAATAATAAACTGGAGGAATTCCATGTGAACTGGAAAGACCTCCAGGAATTGATGCAGAGCGAAAGGAGCAGAGCCAGAAGAACATTGTACACAGAGACTGATATACTGTGGTAAAATCAAATGTAATGGACTTCTGTACTAGCAGCAATGCAGTGACCCAGGACAATTCTGAGGGACTTATGGAAAAGAACGCTACCCACACTCAGAGGAAAAACTGCAGGAGTGGAAACACAGAAGAAAAGCAACTGCTTGAACACATGGGTTGAGGCGGACATGATTGGGGATGTAGACTTGAAACTACCACACCAATGCAACTATCAACAATTTGGAAATAGATCTTGATCAATGACACGTGTTAAAACCAGTGGAAATACGCATCAGCCATGGGGATGAGGAGGTCGGGGGGGGGTGAAGGGGAAAGTAAGAGCATGAGTTATGGGATATAGCCAAAGCAGTCCTGGGGAGAGGAGGGAATTTTATATCCTGGAATGATTATATTAGTTAGATAGATGGAAAAAAAGATAAATAAATTGGGAATGCAACTAAAACAATCTAGAAAAGAACAAATTAAAAATCTCCAAGTAAAAGTAAATTGGAAATCCAAAAAAACAAAAGGCGAAATTAATAAAACTGAAAGAGAAGTATTGGACTAATAAAACAAGTCTAGAAGTTTGTTTTCTAAGGAAAAAAATAATAAAATAAAACATTGGTTAATTTGATGTAAAAAAGGAAAGAAGAGAATCTAATTGCCAGCATCAAAATTGAAATGGGTGAATTTACTTCCAATGAAGAGTGTAAGATAATATAAGTAATGGGGTCACCAGGGATATTAAAAATCAACTATGGGGTTTGTGGGAACACTCTCTGGGATGTAAGAGAGACTAAAACTGATCACTGAAGTCTTGTACAGCTACACCACTCCCAACTGGAAAAATAACAACCAACTGTCACTCTGGCCAGAGGCCTTGAATTAACTGACAAGGTAACAAGGTGAAATTGGGTTTTAATTAGAAACAACTAAAAGGAGGGATAGGAATGACTACTCTAAAATCTTAACACCTATTAACAAAACCCAAAGGGACAAGGAAGGACTTATTCACTACACTAATTTAAACTATCTAACTAACAGGGCCCAAGGAGCTATACCTAGAGTCTCTGGGTTTCTGCCTCAAACCTGGAACCTGCCAGGTTTGAGTACAGCTGGGGCTTTTGTGGCTTTGGGATTTCTTACTGCAATCCACTGATGATGTCTGGATGCCAGGAGCTACAGTTGTCTCAGGAACTAAGCAGTAAGGGTTTTGCTTGAAGCACTGTCCTCTTCTCTTGTTCTTTCCTTAAATGCCACACCACACAGGATCCCAGGGGAAAAACAGGATGCAAGGTGTCCTTTGCTCTGAGTTCTCCCAGGCTGGCAACAGTTTTTGCCTACCACTAATGGAGTCCACACACGGAACACAGATAGACTTCCTCCTTCTTCATTCCAACCTGGAATTCCCAGCTCCAGCTCCTTCCTGCTAGGTACTTCCTAATCAATATATAATCAATACCTAATAACTAGCTAATCTAATCTTGCTCATAACAAGAGGAAAGTAAAGCATTAGGAGCTGTTTTATGACAATAAATTCTCAATCTAGGTGAAATGGGTATATATTTACAAAAACATAAGTTGTCCTGATTAACAAAAGAGGAAATAGAAAACTTTAATAAGACCATCTCAGAAAAAGAAATGAAAGAAGCCATCAACAAAGTCCCTAAGAAAAAACCCCCAGCACCAAATGGATTCACAAGTAAATTCTGCCCAACATTTAATGAACAATTAATTCCAGTACTATTTAAAGTATGGCAAAATAGGCAAAGGAGTCCTACTAAGTTCTAAATTCAGAAATCATCCTATAGGCCTTGCTTTTGTGGATCATAAAATTAATATACAAGAGCTAGGTATTATATTTTATAAAGTTTTATTTATATTAAACTAACATAAACACTAGAGTGAAAAGGTTCTAATGTAACTTCAACCATGCTCGTGAAGAAGAGAGGAAGAGGGAGGAGCTACAGAACTTATAAAACAATAATGTCACCACGCAAATGTGGAGGCTCAGGAAAAAGTAAAAGGAATTTTGGGAAATACTGAGGGACTTATGGGGGATGAAGACCAAGGTTCAAAATCTCCATTTATATACTTCCATGCCCCCTTTCTGTTAAGAGGACCATATTTTTTATTTTTCTCTCTTGATCCCTTCCTTCTTTCTTATGCCCAGGGCTTCCAGTTCCTAGAGAAAATTTTATCTTCTGTTTTCTGCAAGGGGAATCACCATGGCTACAAGAGCAAAAAAGCCCAAGGAGCGCCTGTCCAGGTGAGTGAAATAAAAGCAGATATATAAGACTTATTATCGCAAAAATCTTTTATCTGTTGTAGTGAAGAGAGTGCAATCTTGGGGCTGGCAGACCAACACTGAATCACACTGTTCATTTCCTGAGAGATGGATGATGGCCTCAGTATAGAGTATGAGATATAATATGTGGTAATTCATAAAATAAGATGACTATTTAGTATATCTGCATTAAATAGCAGAATATATTTGACTCTGTAGGGGAAAGAAGAAAACTTATATTCCACTTTGAAAATTACTGCATAAGAGATAAAGTGAAGTAGTTTCCCTGCTTAGCATGAAAAATTTACCAAGAATGACCTTGTGATAGAATGGTCCAATACCAAGAATGATCCAAAATGATGAGAACAGAATATCTGGAAGATAATGTTACCTGAGAATCACACAATTATAATAATAATTGGCAATTGACTTTTTAGGAAAGATAGAAGGGGCAATGGAGAAAGACTGTCCAATCCTGTGGACAAAGCATGCTCAGGTACAGAGTTAGAGTTGTAGTCTAGCTGCAGGGAGATTGGACAGATCATTCCTCCATTCTAAACTCATAACCCGAGTTGTGAAGTGTGATGAGGATCTTGGGCCTGCCTGAGTCACAGGTCTGTTGTGAGATTTCATTGTTATTGTTTGTGAAAGTTATTTCTAAAATCATCCTATCTTGCAGATGTATTTAAATGGCACATCCAAAGACTGCTTTGCTTATTTATGTTTGAAAACTCCTTTTTTGCTTGGGAAAGTAGAATAAAAATCAGGTTACTTTCTGCTATCAGAGGAACCAACTTAGATTTCTTTTGTGTGTGTCCTTCCTTTTCTGTTTATATCATTTTTTGCTTTGTTCAGAGGCAGAGACTAATTTTGAAGTGAAGGAGATGTCTACAAAGCTGAGCGTTTTGGTGGAAGGACCTGGCCCACAAAGATACCTGAATGAGGGTCTCTCTGACCTCATTTTGAGAGAAATCTGTAATTCTAATATCAAGGGAAATAAAAATCTAAAGAGTAACAGTGAATTTGATGAAACTGCAGAGGAATTCAGCCAATATTCAATCCTAAATCAGCATATGAAATTGAGCTCAGGAAATGATTGTTGTCAGGATAGTGAATACAGGAAATGCTTTCCTTCAGAACTAGAACTTATTCAGTCGGCTCAGGAACCTCCTGAAATGCCCTTGTATCAAGGTAACTTAGGGGGAATGGCCTTTGACTGGAGTTTAGACCTCATTAGACATCCATATAGTAAAAGTATAGAGATGGTTTCTGTGAGTAGTAAAGGTGGGCGACCTTTCTGTCAGAACTCTGACCTTGCTGCATATCAAATGCACTGTAAAGAGAAACGTTATGAATGCAAACAATGTGGAGAGGCTTTCACAGAGAGGGGCTCTCTTGCCAAACACCAGAGAATCCACACTGGAGAGAAACCTTATGAATGTAAAGAATGTGGAAAAGCTTTCACACAGAGGGGCAATCTTGCTAAACATCACAGAATCCACACTGGAGAGAAACCTTACAAATGTAAAGAATGTAGAAAGGCTTTCACTCGGAGGAGCCGTCTTGCTGCACATCAGAGAATCCACACTGGAGAGAGACCTTATGAATGTAAACATTGTGGAAAGGCTTTCACACAGAGATGCACTCTTGCCAGACATCAGAGAATCCACACTGGAGAGAGACCTTATGAATGTAAATACTGTGGAAAGACTTTCATACAGAAGTGCAATCTTGCTATACATCAGAGAATCCACACTGGAGAGAGACCTTATGAATGTAAACAGTGTGGAAAGATTTTTAGATGCAGCTCTAATCTTAGGAAACATCAGAAAATCCACACTGGAGAGAAACCTGATGAATGTAAACAGGGAAAGGCTTTCACAGAGAGGAGCTCTCAGTGCACATCAGAGACTCCACACTGGAGAGGAACCTTATCTGTGTAAATAATGTGGAAGGGCTTTCACACAGAGCTGTTATTTTGCTACACATCAGAGAATCCACACTGGAGAGTAACCTCATGAATATAAACACTGGAAAGGCTTTCAACTGAGTGAACATTTTGCTAAGTATCAGAATGTTCACATTAGAGAAAAATTTCATGAATGTAATCAATTTGGATAGGCTTTCACATAAAGTTTCACAGTAGTTTCTTGTCAGAAAACCTTCAGTGGAGAAAAACTTCATGAGTAAGGCTGAGGTTATACTTGCCACTTTTAGATTATTTAATATAAGAGGATCAATACTGGAGAGAAACTTTAGGAATATGATGAATGTGGTAAGGCCTTCAGGCAACAATCCTCTTTTATTCCAAACTCAAGAATTCCTTTTGGATAGAAATCTTATTACTGGCATGAATGAAGAAAGACATTGAAATGTAGAGTCCAGAGCTTGTTCAGTATGAGAATATGTCTTCTGAACAGACTAGTTCCAGATGGATTTCCTATAGGAAGGATTTCAGCCAGATATCATTTTTTACTTTATATCAGAGAATTCATGGTACAGAAAAACATCATGAATTTGTTCAAGTTGTATATGTTTTCCTCAGGAGGAGAGTTATAACTCAGAAGAGTTATTGAGGGACCACCCCACATATATTAGATTGGCTATTGTGACAGAAAAGAAAAGTGACAAAAGTTGGAGGAGATTTGGAAAAACTGAGATACTAATGAACTATCCAGTGGAGTTGCGAACTGATTCATCCATTCTGAAGAGAGCCATTTGGAACCGTGTCCAAAGGGCATTAAAAAAAAAAAAAAAGGAAAAAGACCTATATGTATTTAAAAACAAACAAACAAACCACAAAGCATTTCTTTTTGGGGTGATGAAATAATTGGAAAGTAAGTGAAAACTCATCAATTGATAAATGGCTGACTAAATGGTGGCATATGATTGTAATGGAATGCTATTGTTTTATAAGTTAGTGAGGAGGAGGAGCTCAGAAAAACCTGGAAAGACCTGAGAACTGACGCAGACTGAATTTAGTAGAACCAGAACACTGCACATTGTGACAGTAAATATTTATGCAGAATACCTGTGAATTGAGCTGTTGTCAACAATATAGTGATCCAAAACAATCCCAAAGGACTCATAGTAAGTTTCATCTGTTTTCAGAGAAAAAACTGATTGGAGTCTATTTCCACACTCATACAAAAAATTAACTTTTAAAGTTTTTGGGTTTTTTTGTTTGAGTTTAGTTCCACAGAAGGATCAATATGGAAAACTGTTTTATATGGTTGCACATGCAAAATCTATATAAGATTGTTTAACATCTCTTTGGTGTTGGGGAGGAAAGTCCAAGACTAAAAAAATTTTTTAAATGTTGGATATTGCTTTTACACATAATTGTCAAAAAAATAAAATATGAAATGATGGAGAAGAGTTGTATGATTAGTAGTAAACAACATTCTTTCTGGATGAAGGGGTATACAGGGAATGATTACAGGACGGACTTCACCTTGAGCTCATACATGACTATTCTCTGGACACATGTTGGAGATGAGGTTCAGTGTCTCCAATTCACTAGGAAAGACATTTTGTTGTAGCACAGACTTCATAGCCTATCTTGCAGAGGAACCCTCATTAAACACCCCAAATTTCATACTGTACAAAAAATATTATAATGATAAGGACTTTTTCTCTGAAACCCTAATACTTGTCATTCTTACTCACTATTTGTTGGCATTTATCTATTACAGCTTTTTTAGCCATTCCTTACTTGGCACTCAACTTGTTTCATGGTTTTTTTTTTGGTTTTTTTTGGCACACATAGATCTTGCAAACAAAATAAGAGTACATGGGGAAGATGTGGAAGGGATAGGGTGCCTGATCCCTACTCTTCAGTCCATTCTATCCAAGGTCTCTGGCTTATGATGCAGTTGGTTGATTTCTGTGTCTGAGCAGAGGTCCAACCCTTCTAATGAAATAATATGGGAGGATTTGACCTTGTCTCTTGAAATATCAACTAATGGAGACTCGGGGAGCATCCTAATGTTGAGCTGTCAGACCAGAGAAACAGGACACAACTCCTTTAATAAGAAAGAGGCAAGGCCCTGAGATGATGGTGAAGGAGACATATTTTTTCCTTATGGGAATTCCATGCTTCCATTGTGATAATTAAATTAAGTCTACACAGCCTATCTTTAGATTTAATCGCCAAAGGTGAGAGCACTTTCCAATTCTGGGAGGTCCTAACCCATGTGTGCTAGAGAGAGTAACAATCAGAATCAACGGACCGCCCCCTACGCTAAAGCGTCTATTGTGATTGGACACAAAGGCTAAGGGAAGGCACTGGAAGTGATATATGTGGCCCTTCCAAGGAGGGAGGGGAGTGAGTGAAGCTGTGGCTGGTTTGGTGAAGGGGACTTGAGGGAGCTTTGCTGGTTCGTGACCCAAGACTGTCCCACGTGGTGAGTTTAAAGAGGGAATCTTCCTGTTCTATTAAGAAACTTCCTTTTTATAGACTCTGTGAATGAAGTTTGCTCCATTCACCTCAGGGCCTCAGGCCCTTTAACCCTGAGCTTAATCTACCTGGACTAATTAGTGAGATAGATTCTTATCTCCGTACTTCCTCTCTCTCTTCTTAAGTAAATAAAAGTAAATTTTGATTTGAGATTATTCTTAATTGAGGATTGATAATAGTTCAATCCTCTGGTGACCATCTTTAATATATTGAACCCATAAAACCCCTTTTTCACCCTTACACCATTGAGAAACCATATTATCCTTGGAGCCCCACATTCTTATTGGTTAAAATTTGAATGTTACACAATAAAACATTTCTTTAAGGTGAACAAAGTCCTAATTATGCAGGTTAGCTTTGAATTTCTTTAGCATTGGGAAGTGGCTCTTTTTAAATTCCCTCTCCTGGGATCAGACAGAATCATTAAGCAAAGTCCTGTAATAATTTTTTTTTAAAACAGTCAGTGGCATTATTCTATAGTCTAAAGCTTTTGGGGTATGCATTTACATTAAAACAAAAGTACTTTACACTTATATAATGTAAAATAAAAACAAAAGAGTAATATTGATTACATGTACTTCAAAGTATTCAAATACTATATTGCAAAAATAATAAAAAATGCTTTAAAATTCAAAAATACATAGCTATAACCAGTGATACAGTGTGTCATCCAAGAAGAGGTAGAATACAAAGGTTCTTCATGAAAAAATGAGATCCATTTCCTTTCTAAACTTGGCCATGAACCACTGTGTGAGATCAAATAATTTTTACAAAATGACATATATAAACAAAACAATAGTAGAGTAGATAATGCACATAAAAATAAAGTACCAAATTCACAATAGCCCAGTTATTGATAATAGCAAACAAACTCATTATTCACTCAGGATTAGGCACTTGCTGTGTGATATTTAAAAAACCTATGAATTGATGTATACTTGTCACAAATTCAACAGATATAGCAAATCTTTCAACCTTGGCAACTGCTGATGAAAACCTATTTGGGTCTAAAACATCACCAAGAATTTAGATTATTCTGGTGTGAGATTAGAATAAGCTGAAGAGTCAAAGTATTAAATCATCCAGAAACCACTTGCTACCTGGGGAATTCACCCTCTTGGGAGCCTTCTAGGGGTGCCATGCCCTAGGAACTCCTTCCCAACTCCTCTGGTATTATGATAATTAGATTAAGTCTACACTGCCCATCTTTTGATTTAATCACCAAAGGTGAGAACACCCCTAATTCTGGGAGGTCCTAACCCATGTGTGCTTGAGTGACGAATCAGAATTGACTGACTTCCCCAATGGGGAAGCGTCTATTTTGATTGGACATGCAAATTAGGAGGGAGGCACAGGAAGTGATGCATGTGACCCCTTTAAAAGGAGAAGGTCCTCAGTCAGCTGGAAGCTTCTGGTGAAGAGGGAGGCTGATGAAGGAGCTCTTCAGGTCCATGAAGGTGTGTTGAGACCTTGGTGAGACTACTTTAAATATCTTTTGAATTCCACATGGTGAGTTTAAAGACTGAATCTTCCTGAACTTCTCTTAAGAAACTTCTTTTAATAAACTCTGTGAATGAATTTTTGCTTCATTCACCTCCAGGCCTCTGGCCCTCTGACTCTTGGCTATGGGTTAATTAGATCTACCTGGATTAATTAGAGGATGGTAGTAAATTGCCTACTGGGTTAGATTCTTATTTCCTCATTTCCTCTCTCTCTTCTTAATTGTAAATAAACTTCCATAAAAGTCAATTTGACTAGAGATTATTCTTAATTGAGGATTGATAATAGTTCAATCATCTGGCAACCATCTTTTAATATATTGAACCCCCCCAAAAAACCCCTTTTCCCCCCTTACAGTATGCGTCTGCTATATGTCTCATCATTACATTTTTATAAATGCGGAAGCGAGGCTATATAATAATCCCTTCTACTACTAAATGGACCCTTTAAAAACAATTGAGATTTTTAGCTCATTAAATTCTCCAAAGGTTGTACAAGCAACTTGTGATGTTGATGAATCAGATGGATTTAGGGGTTTTAACAATATTTTGTTCAGTACAAGTCATAGGGAAACAGTACAGATAAACTTAAAAAAAATTTAAACCTTAAAACAATCAGCAATATACAACAATATAAGCAAATGACAAGGTACCAGCAATGCAGTCAAAATCCTTTTTACCAATTCCAATAGACTTGTTCACTATCTTGAGGGGAGATAAAACTCAAAATAGTTAGCAAGCAATAAACTTCCTGAACTCTTTCAAGGTTCTTTCCCCTCCCCCCATATAAATCAACCATTTAGATTTGTCATTCATCTGAAAGTCCTGATACGAGCACTGAGCATAGTGTGGAAGACCCTCATAGTGGGTATGGTGTAGAGGCTGGGTAGACAAAAATGCCAAAGGGGTGTGCGATTAATTTCTCCCCTGAATCTTAAGATTAGTTAAGCTCTCAACTGCAAGGTATTCAATCAGCACAAACCCCCCCAGGATCAGAAGAAGAGACACTCTAAAACGTTTAGGTTCCCATGGTCTATAATACTCTCCCAGAATGGGAGCTGTTTGAGATAGGCAGACCAGGCCATGCTTTGTTACAAGTTTACTCCTTAAATAAAAGTTAATCAAAAGGAGACCCTGACAGGATGGTAGAGACTTTTTGTTTGTTTTTTTTTTGCTAAAGGTTTTTTTAAGATGCTCTCTTCCCTAAGGAGAAAGCTGTGAAGGACAACAAGAGGTTATTTGTCAGGAGAAAAAAGGGAAAAAAATGTCAATCAGGCTTATTTTCCAAAACTGACTTCAAATCTACTGATTTTTTGGTCTATTTGCCCTCAAAAGAAATGGTAGAGGAGTCCTCTTTGTGGAGAAAAAAAAATCCTGAATTTCAAGTCTCTCTCAGCCAGGAGTTCAGGGTCAGCTTAAGACTTCAGCTTTAAAATTGGCTAGCACAGGCTGGAAACCCTACGTGGGGTGGGGGAAGGAATTGGGGTGGAATGATTTTTTTTTTTTAATATGTCACCCTCTGCAGGGGAGGGTGGGGGGAAGCGGTTTGGAATGGCAGGCGAGTCTGGTCTCTGGCTGTCAGAGACTGGAAGCTGGGCAGGTATAGCTCAGATTGAATTGGTAACAACAGCAGAGGCAATGGGTGGAGTGCAGGCAGAGGGCAGAGCAGCAGTGGACAGGATGGCACAAAAGCAGGCTGGCTGGGTGGCCAGTGAAAAACTTACTAACTTTACTGAAAATCTATTTAAAATATTTGAGGATTCTATCCCATCGTGGTAAGCCAGAATTGAGAGATTAAAATTAATTTTCAATAACTAAGGTATTGCATTTAATAAAGATTTCTTAATAATAATTAAAGTAAGAGACCTAGCTATTCATCCTGCTTGCCAGAGCAAAAGAGAAAGAAAGAGGTGGAGCTTCAGAATTTATACAAAACGTGACCATGCCAACATAGACAAAAGGAAAAGCATTCTCAGTAATATAGAAAGGAAGTTTGGGTAATGTAGTTTTTAGGGGTTCAAGATTTTCCAACTATACAAGACTCCGTTCTGGGCACTCCTCTGACATCATGAAAAGGGACAGAAGAAGAGGGCCCAGGCAGGACATAGCCCTCAAAGAGACTAAGAGGTATCAGGATGAAACTGGATGAAGATCCAGCCTTTGAAATGAGACATGTCAGTCAGATATAGAGTAAGAGAACCAAGAAAGAATTTTGTCCCTGGGAAACTACACAGAAGAGTGTTAGGGAGAGGAGGTTGGTTGTCCCGGTCCAAGGCTGCAGAATGTTCCATAGGGAAGATGATTGAGAAAAGGCCATCATATTTAGGAGATAGTGGATCATTGGTATCATGGGAAAGAGCAGGTTTGGTTTAAGGTTGAGGTCAGAAGCCCAATTGTGGAGAGTTGAGAAGAAAACTTCCCAATCAGGCCAGGTCCCTTGAGTGAGAGTTGGAGAGCCAACTGAAGCAGAGGGCATGGCATGAAGGTGGCATCAAGGAGCACTTCTTGTTCTTAGAAGGCCTGTCAGAGTACAGGGAAGCCCTCTAATTTCTCTGATCCCCTGGCCCTGCCCTCCCTGAGTTTCACAATTCAGAAATGTTTATTTCTTCCCTACCAAATATGTACCACAAAAATGATATGAAATCACTCAGAGAAATAAGACCAAGAAAGGCTTCTTGAAGAAGCTGGGATTTTAGTTCAGATTTGAATGAAACCAGTCAACCAAGTAGGGGAAGCAGCAGTCCAGGATTAGGGAGGAGCTAGTAAAATGTAGCATCAGGAGATGGAGAGACGTGCTTGAGGAACAGCAAGAAGGCTAGTGTCACTGGATCATGAGAATTTGAAAGGGAATAATAATGGCAGAGGGAGGGAGGGGATAGAAAGGTAGGGACAGCTCTCAGGGTGATGAGACTGGTAGATCATGGCCCAGGTAGAACTCAAGCCCATGGACAGTTGGACTCCTGGGAGGAGTCTTAAGGGTTAAGAGAGGTCATTCTGGTGGCATTGACATACCAAATAATAAAGGGCAGAGCTTGGGGTGGAAAGGCAGGCAGTATCCTGAGTCCTAGCCTTGGGTGTCATTGGAGGGAAACCTCTGATCTTGGAGATTCAAGTGTGAGGAACAGCAAGGAGCCAGTGTCATTGGATCCTGAAAATATGGAGGGGAATAATGGGGAAAGATGGAACTATAGAAGAAATGGAGAAATACAGACAGAGGTTCTGTGACTTTACCTGTTTCACACAGGAAGAGTATCTGAGTGGATTGACAGAGAAAGTGTCTGTTTCTTCATGATCCAGACATCAAGTTCCATCCATTGTGTCCCTTAGCTGCCTCTCTGTGAAAAAGAACTTTGCACCATAGAGGAAGCTGCAATTAGGGCATTTATAACAAGATAAGAGACAACTCTTCCTTTCTAAGGATGGAAGGAAGATGAAAAGAGGAACTCTTGGAGAAAACATGATTATTCTCACAACAACATGAATTAGAAGTCTATTAGTAAAAAAGAGAAGAGGGTAGCAGAATGCAAGAGAAAGCAGAACCAGACAACTTGTTTCTAAAAAGATCCTTGACAAATTCTCAAAGCATTCAATCAAAGGATGGCATTCTGGAATACCTTTTGGACCAATGCTCCTAAGCTCACCCTACTGTGTACCTTTGGACCCCAGGGAACCTGCAGACCTATAGCTTGAAGGGATCCTAGAAAGAAGATCCCTTTACACAACCCAAAGTGACAGCTCCTGTTTTTAATTGTTCCAGAGATCTGGAAACAAAGATGGTGCCCATAGCCTGGGAAATGATTGAATTACTGAGAATATATTTGAAGATTATGCAGCCATGAGAAATGATGAAGGGAAGAGTGTCAAAGAAACCTGGGGAGAGTTGTCTGAACTGATATAGAGAGGAAGGATCAGAACCAAGAGAAGAGTTTAATACTGTAGCAAAACTGATCAGTGTAATGAATACCCATGAACCCAGAACAGTAATTCCACAAATCTTTTGTTCTTGAAACTTGTTTCAGGAATAAAATAAATCATGTTGGGAATCTAGGTGGCTCTGTTGAATGGTCCCCTTCTGTTAAGTGAGATGTGGCTGTATTTTGATTTAGAACCTAAATATGGTGAAAATATTCCTTCACATGTGGATGGTATAGGAAGTGGTGGGAGAATTTTATAATCTCTATTATTGAGAGATTGAAATTTATTACAATTTTTAGCCAACAATTTCAGTAACAAAATGAATGGTTTTGAATGAGAGGAGCATTCTCAGCACTACTTTTAACCTCAGGTCTAATGATATGATTCCATTTCAACTCTACACTATTCCCAACTGTGGGATGTATTTCTATGCTTTTAACAATATGTCAATGATGGTGAGATATTGTTCGAGAAGGAACCTTTCAAGGACATCATACATCTATAGTCCAAAAAGGACTACTGTATGGAATAATCTTATTCATCCTATCAGAAGTTGTCTTTTTCATCAGCTATTTTTAAGCATTCTATAACTCTAGCCTAGTATCTACTCCAGAATGAGGAGGATGCTGACCTCTTACAGGTATTCATCTACTTAATCAACTTGAATTCCCCCTACTAAATACATATATTCTGCTAGCTTCAGGAGTTTCAATCACATCTTATCATCATCACAGTTTAATAGAAGGAAATAACAAACAATCCAAGCACTCTTTATTGCCACCTACTTAGTAGGAGTATACTTCACCATTTTTTAAGCCATAGAATATTATGAATCCTCATTCACAATCTCCATGAGAATTTATGGCTCAACTTTCTTTGTAGCCACAGACTTCCATGGCCTCCATATAATTATTGGTTCCTAATTGTATGCCCATTATGTCAGTTCTATTTCCACTTCACTTCAACCCACCATTTTGGTTTTGAAGCAGCTGCTTGATACTGTCACTTCATAGATGTTGTATGACTATCCTTATATGTCTCTATCTATTCATGAGGCTCATTTTTCTAGTATGATTAGTACTAGTGATTTCCAATCATTTAATTCTGAGTAAAACCAGAGAAAAATTATTAACCTCATTATCATTATTAATTAATGACTAATTCACTTTTTTTTTAAACCCTTGTACTTCGGTGTATTGTCTCATAGGTGGAAGATTGGTAAGGGTGGGCAATGGGGGTCAAGTGACTTGCCCAGGGTCACTCAGCTGGGAAGTGGCTGAGGCCGGGTTTGAACCTAGGACCTCCCATCTCTAGGCCTGACTCTCACTCCACTGAGCTACCCAGCTGCCCGACTAATTCACTTTTAGCAACTATGGTAGTCATAATTGCCTTTTGATTTCCTCAACTGTATTTGTACTTAGAAAAATCTAGTCTATATGAATGTGGTTGTTTTGACCCACTAGGTTCCGCCCAATTACCATTCTCTAAAAAATTCTTTTTAGTAGCAATTATATTCCTTCTGTTTGACCTAGAAATTTTACTTTTACTTCCTTTACCATAAGCTATTCAGCTCCCAACCCCAAACACTATACAGTGACACCTTGACACACGAGATTAATTTGTTCCATGGCCAAGGTCATAACTCAGTTTGCTCATGTGTCAAATTGAATTTCCCCATTTAAATTAATGGAAATGTAATTAATCTGTTCCAACCCCAAAAAACCACATGAATTTTTTTGTTTCATGTTTTTAAATATGAAAATGTACTTTATAAATAACATAAATATATTCATAAATAATAAGAGAATGTAAAGAAATAAACTTGCTTATGCAATGTTATTTACCTTTAACGTCTTATGAAGATGCTAGAGGATTAGGTTTTCACTTCGTGCACTATCACATAACATAACTTACTCTACACATGTACTACCTTCCACATTACTTTTGATATGCAACTTTATTGCTAAACTTAATTGCTATTTTTTACTTTACTTAATTATCATCATTTTCTTCACTGAATTTTGGCTGTTTTGCCACACTTTCATTTAAAGGCCATTTCAACAAAAACCTTTTCATGGAAGTTTGTTTCTTCCTCCCTTTTAGAATGTTTTGATAATGTGTGAAACAAGAGTTGTTACATAGCTCCAATGCAGGAGCTGTTGCAACTTTTTCTGGGTGTGTCTTTTCAATAAACTGTTTCATTTTTCCCCAAATCCTCAACATTTCCTTAATCTCACTTGTACTGATTACCTCATCCACCTCAGGCTTCTCCCTACAAGTTTTCTGCAAAACCTCCATATGCTACTGCTGCTGTAACGCGTTCAATTTCTCCATCTTCAGGATCCATGGTTAAAAGTTAAGAAACTTGCCAAAAAACCTGATAATAAAGACAAAAATAAAGAAGAAAGCAAAAGCATATATAAAGTGTGGCCTCCAGGAATCAACAATTCAGATTGATTCCATAATTAAAATAGACCCAAGTCAGCATCCAGTTTAAGGTAGTTTATTTACAATTAGGAAGGTAAATGTAAGTAATTAGAGAGAGAGAGAGAGGCTGGTCCAGGCCTGGAGAGGGCTGGACGGAGAGAGAAGGTTAAAAGGCTAATTAAACTAGGTTACAAGCCACAAGATTTTAGAAATCAGAGAGGCTATAAGCCTACTTAAGGCAGAATTTGGAAACGCCAAGGTAGGCCAAGGAAGTCAGCCTAACTTACCCACGTGACAATTCAGAGTAGAAGCATTCTGAGGTCTCAGCCCAGCACCTTCAGCACCAAGTCCAAAGCCGGAACTCCTGAACTCCTTCCACTCCAGAACCAACTTTACCAGGTTGTAACCCACGTATTTAAAGAGATAGCGTCTCTCCTCATTTCCTGTGGGCCACCTCTAATTCAAGTGGACCAATGGCAGCTTCTACACTGATTTGGACTGTCCAAAGGGCAGTCCCTTGTTCTTGATTTGATACTTATTGTCACGTGTGGTTAACTTATCTCCACTCCCCTTTTGAGGGAGGTGGGGATGATATAATCTAGATGCCTAGGATAAGTAGATTTTTGACTATGAATGGGCTAGATTTAATTTCATTTACACAATACAGATGCTCACACGGCCACATAAACACTGAACTAAACTATATAACCTTGTGTAACTTGTGAAACCAAATGTTCAGCAGGCTATCTAGTGGAGGGTAGCTGAAGCTCTTGATTCAAATATCCACTCGTGACTTAAAGCAAAAATCTCATTGGTGACTATTGGTATCTCAAATTGCTTGTGATTTAATGTGCTTGTCTATCAAGGTACCACTGTACTAACATTGTGCCAGACCTAGCCTATGAATGAATTCAAAAAGGCTTAGAGTGAGATAAATAGGTTTTTAATCCAATGAAGATAATTGATTTCAACTCAATTAATCATGGTTTAATAAATCCATGGCTACTTTATATAATCAATTAACCTTTATTTAATTATGGCCTTTATTCTTGCTCTAATAGGAGGTCTAATCTATCACTCCCACTTAATGTCGACTTTACTATGTTTAGAGGGGATAATACTATCACTATTAATTCTCATATCACTATTCATTTCCCACTTCCACATATTTTCTACTTCCATATCACCTCTAATCCTATTAATATTCTCTGCCTGTGAGGCAGGAGTAGGACTAGCTTTACTTGTTACCATTTCCAATGCCTACTATTATGGGGAAAACCAGGGAAGTTGACTTAAATATTAAATATGGGCTCAGTGGGGTGGATAGGAGACAAGAAGGGACAATGGGTAAGACTTTACAAGCCAGGGAACCAGGTTTAACTATAAGGGGAGTGACCGTTGACAGAAATGGCAGTTAGCCTGACCAAATGTCACTCTGCCCCACCCAGTCTGGAATAACTTCTGAGTACTGAATATACACAAGGAGGACTTTAAAGTACTAGAACACACAGGGTAACAGTTTAATTATAATATGAGGGGATAGGAAAGAGGGTGAGGTGAAGCTATGATTAACTACCCAGGTCTGGAGTCAAAAGGGGTAAGATCCTTAGCCAACCTGGCTACTGCCAGGTTTTGACAGCTTGGCTAAGGACCAGAGGAAGAGAGCTTGAATTTGGGGTCTCACAACTGTTCCAGAGATGTTATCAGGTTACCAGGAACCAACTCCTCCACAGCTGATGATCCAAAGTAACCAGGTAGGGAGAGATGTCTGCAGACTGTCCACCAGATCACAGGCCTCTTCCCTACTCAGAGCTGACTTGCAGGATTGATGTCTTCTGCCTTTTCAACCTTCACCACTCTCCAAGATCCCAGGTCAAAAGGGACTGCAGATTGCATTTCTGCTCTGAACCCCTCACAGCACAGCAGTCAGTTACTCAGCTCTCTCCTCCTACCCCCTGCATTCTATTCAGAATGTCCATGGCTTCCAGAAAAGGCTCTCCCTGACATGCTTACACAAATCTGCTTTTAAACTATACCTATTACACTACGGAAATGTTTACATCCAAAATCTTAGCCTTCAACAATGCTAAAAATTTTAATCCCAAGCTCCATGCTAATTCTACTAATTTGGTACTACAAAAACCCCTGAGTGTGAATTAATCCAACAGCCCATAGTCTTATAATTAGCATCCATCAGCCTATGTTATAATTATGGGAGGTCTCTTGATCTATTTGAGATGGTAAATTGATGTACAGAGAGAAATAAGATGACCCTTCTCCCTTATAACAGTTTCCCAGGCAGGATCCTTCAGGTCTAAGAGGTTTATCCCTTCAGGACCCACCTGGGGTTAATTGATATGTTGATTTGGGCTCTTTAGCTAGGATAACACCTTGTATTCTGACTGAGATTTCTCCCTTCCCAAAACAAGCTTGGAAACTGCTTTAGGAAGGTACTTTAAACTTTATATTAAACAAGAAGGATAAAGTAAAGGACTGTGGTATAGGAGACCCTATTTTAATGAAAATCTCAACTGCTAACAGATGAAGAATCAATGTAGCTTCCCTCTGATTCAGCCTGGCCAGGACTAAACCAGAGTAGGTAAACTGCTGGGATATTTTGACTTCTTCAATAGATCTTCAGCCTTACAGTTGAGTTATTTCCACCCTTTCCACCCTCTTCTTCATCTCCTGCCCATTTCCCGGATCCCTCCCGGGCCCTGGGAAGCCTAGATAGCTAGATGATGTAATTCCTAATATCTAGGGCAGTAGACACCAAGGTGGTGGTCAGGTACAGGTTGGAACAGTATCTCAAGTACAGGAAGAGTTTGCAGAGAGATGTTTGCACCCTCTCACTCCAAGACCAGGATCCACTGATCTCCAGCCTCAGCACAGGTCAAAGACCCAGAACTCCTTCAGGATTCTCAACTGCCCTCCTCCTGCCTCTTGCATGACTTCCCTGGGAACATTCCATCCAACTGACTTAGTTGTCAATCAAAGGTGATCTTCAAGCTCCCAGAGGTTCAATATAACATGAATGCCGTTTTGTTTTTGGAAATTTCAACCTGTAAATTTCCAGATGTTCTTGTTCATGGATGATGTCTACACTAATTCTAATCTTAACTATATGTTCCTATCCCATTAACTATCCCTTCCCAAAATAATAAATCCTACCTTATCTAATGCCTTAACTAACTAACTAGCCTAAAGCTAATGACAAGGGTTTAGGATAGGTTTCTCTGTGGGAAAGTGTGGGATTTGAATACAAGAGTTTCGTGAGCACATCAGTTGAATATCAACATAACATATGAACATTATCATAACATTTAAAACAATCATCTATGTTGTTTCCTAACCTTAGACAACACATTTCAAAAGCTCTGTCCATTACTAATGCTAACTTCAAACAACATTCCTAACTCATATTAAACCCTAACATTTCTATTCCCTAATCTATAGTTAGAAAGATTAGTCTGTCAGTAATTCTTATAGTAGAGTTAATGTGTTAGTCAATTAGTTTTCATTTCTAACTAACCTACTCTACACACTGTCTACTTAACATTCTATCAACTCTATTTGAACATTCACAACTATTTTACACTGACCCTATACTAACTAAAATTTTAACATCCCTACTCTACCCTTTCCCTACGGGTTAGTAGACTTATGCAATATATGTTAGTAACAATATTACATATGCACAAGGTTTTCCATGTGATGTTCTCATGAAATGCTTGCAAGGAAACTTAACTCCCTTGCTCTTTTGGGTCATTGTAGTTTCTTCAACTATATACATTATGTACATGTGAAGTGACTCTATTGTGACTATGTGTTGAACTCATGACCTATCATATCCTGTTTGGATTTATACTCATTTTCTTCTTCAGAATTCTTCTGTCAATCAGCTTATGTTCTGTTACATGCATTCTATATGTGCATTTCCCTTATGATTAGTGTCTGAGTGTGAAAACCTTGCACTTATTCAAACCTAATCTTCATCTGCTGATCTTCTCTTCTTGTGAGTCTCCCGGTGATGATGTTCAAGTCACAGTGTTGTCACAGTTCGGGTCCTTGTACAGTCTGTCAGTACAATGTCTCCTCTTGTCCTTGCGCTGGTCCTGATGTCCTGATGTCTCTGGAACTCTGGATCTCTTCGGGATTTCATCTCTCTTCTCCTTTGCTGGAAACCCATCTTGTCTGTTGTCGACTTGATTGAAGAATCCCTGGATCAGGAACCAATGCATGACTGTATGATATTATGTCAGAATTTTGGGTTACCACAAGATTCCTTCATGAGACTTTATGCTTGCACTTGTCTTAGATATAAATATATAATGTTTAACCTAATATTCTGTTTCTCCTTCTGTATTACTACTTTCTAATAGATTTAAGTGTTGATCTTTGTACATGGATGAGGACTTTGCTTGATGTGTTTCTTGACATTTTCTTGTTTGAGGCTTTTTCAAGTATGATCTCTTACTTTGAGGTTCTATTTCTATATCAGATTCTGTATCTTGTGAGTGAGACTGCCTGTTTAGCTGAGACTCTGTTTCTTGCATTTCAGACTGACTTCTTGATGAGGACTTTGCTTCTCTGAGGTCTTTCTTTAGGTGTGTGTAGTGATACCAGGAATCTTTGTTCTTAATCTTTACTGAAGATGGTGTTACCAAGATTATTTCATGAGGACCTAACCATTTTGGTTGTAATACTGATTTTCTTGTGAAGTTTCTGATATACACTGTATCTCCAGGTTGATAATTATGAAGACTAAAGTCAAGAGGTACTCTTTGTTGTATCAGAGATGACTTTTGTAATTCATCCAATCTCTCTTTTAACAATGTGACATACTCATAGATTTTGCACTCAATCCCTAAATGTGATAGATAATCAGTGTCTCGTGGAACTTTTCCCATCCATCCATGGCTGTTGACCATATAATAGTTCAAACGGTGACAAATGAGTTTGACTATTTGGTTGGCTTCTCAAATAGAAAAGTGCCATAGGTAAAACATCTGGCCATTTAAGATGACTCTCTGTACATAACTTCCCAATCATTGATTTTAGAGATTGGTTAGTCCGTTCCATGGCCCCTGACAACTGCGGTCTATATATAGAACACAAGGGTCTCTTGATCCCTAACACCTGGTAGATTTGCTTTAAAATTGAATTTGCAAAATGACTACCAGAGTCAGATGAAATTACTGATGGTATAGAGAACCTTGGAACTATCTCCTTTAATAACATTTTTGCTACAAAAGCTGCATTGTTTCTTTTAGCTGGGAACGCTTCTGGCCATTTGGTCAGCTTGTCCACTATCACTAGAATATACCTATACTGTTGACATTTAGGCATTGTGACATAGTCTGTTTGTAGACACTCAAATGGTGTGAATGCTAAAGGTTTTCCTCCAAAGGCTCTTGTCTTAATTACAGCCTTGTTGTATTGTTGACATATGAAACATTCATCACACACTCTTTTTGCTTGAGTAGTCACACCTATTGCTATCCAGCTTTTACGAATTGTATCTACCACTGATGTATTCTCCATTAATCTGGATGGTGATTAAAGGATCTTTCTGGTCATTGTTGTTGTGCAAAGGTAACAACTTTGTCTCTTTCTCTAATGTCTGGATAGTACTGGCTTTAGAATTCACTTCCCCTCTATTAGAAGGTCCGTGGTAAACACAAGAATTCACTTCCTGGCAAGTGTCTTCTCTTGCACCTGCTCTGTATGGTAAGAGTCTAAGTCTGCCCCTCCCCCTGGCTGCCTCTCTGCAGAGTACTGAGAACAAGGTGGCTTCTCTTGAACCGGATTCTGAAACATGACAGTTTCTTCCACCATTCCAGGGCTCTGTAAGTCTCTCATCATGGCTTCAGGGACAGCATCAGGTGTCATATCCTCCCCCCTCACCAAGACTTGAGGTTTTTAACCCTGTTTGAGTGTTAAAATCTAAGTTGTTAACAGTCTTGAGTGGTCCTATATGTTGAAGCCTCTCTTTAAAAGTATCACAGGATTTTTCTCTACAGGCTGCCGGATGATCTGGTACATCACTAGTTACTTTGTATTTAGGATAAAAACTTTCAGCTTGGGGATTCGGACAGAAAATTATCTCTTCCACAGGTGCTAAAGTGCTTTTTTGATTTGAGAACTGAACCTGCAACTTTGTCACTCCCTCATCCTCCATCTTGGTTTCAGGAGTTACTTTTATGGAGACATTATTGTTCTCTCTGGCAAAACACAAGTTTAAGGGTTTGGAAACTCTTTCCAAGTGATCCCCATGGCTACTTTCATTATTCGACATAACTTCTGATCTGTTATTCGCAATAATGTATTCTTGACCTTCTAGTTCAAATTTTAGCCCATTTGACATTAGATTTCTGTCAAAATTCTCCACTAACTTCTGTGGATTTGTGTTTTCCACAAGAGAAAGCTCTTTGCCATAAATGTCTTTATACATATCCTGTACAGCATTTTGCACTTCTAAATCATGTATTGATTTCTTCCTTTTTTCAAATACAGTATATTGATTATCCTCAATATTTTCCATCACTAACACATTAGCCTCCTTCATGCCTCTACACTTCTTTCTCTCTAAATATTCCTTTTCTCTTTGATCTGTTTTATTAACTAACCTTCATAAAGAAACTGCTTTCGGCCTGCTTCCCATCTTTAAAAATTTTTCCATTTCTTCTAATGATGGTTTATCTGATCTTTTGCAATCATGTTGGCAACAAGTTTGAGATTTTTGTACTTTGCTTGCCCAACTATTGTTAGTATATGGTTTCTTGCATGAATCTGTCTTATCTTTGGAGAAATCAATCTTCTTCCTGAACCTGCATTCCCTCAAAAGGTGACCTGCCTTGTTATAAAGATAGCATTTGGGAATCTGTTTGACCTCTTTTGCTTGTAGTAGGTGGATCTAGGTTTAGATTCTCTATCTCTAGCAATTTGCAATGCAAAATCGCAAAATTCATCTCTGTCTCTCTCTCTAGGAGATTCTTTGAGTTCACTTTTCAAATCTCTGATGGTCCTATCCTTTTCTGAATCTAATTCCTGTTTTATTTGGTTTTCTTTTAGTATGGACTCATGTATGTAGGTTGCATGTTTCCTAATTTCCTCCAAGGATAACTTTTCCCACTGAGGACAGCTTTGCCTGAAATATACCTGTATTGGGATACTCGCACCTTTTATGAATTGCCTTTTGATATGTGGTACAGCCTTATCTGCTCTATCTCTATTAAATCCCAATAAGTTTTCAGAATTCTCTATCAGTCTGTCTAAAAATAAACTAGGATGTTCCTCCTCAGACTGCCTCATCTTCTCAAATTTGCCCCAACCGTTAGGTCTCTTTGCGTGAATTTTTACAGGTTCTAACAGGTCAGATTTACATTTTACTAGTGTCCTCATGCTTTCTGGTGAACTTAAATCAATGCCAGAATGGTCTCTAGGCCAGTCCATTAATACAGGATTTGATCTTGTTTCCTCAATAAACCTGGCTTTTTCACTGGGCGTAAAGAATTCCTCCAATACAAATTCAATGTCCTGATATGATGGATTAAAAAGACTGAATGTCCTTTTTAACTCTTTAGCTGCCTTGTAAGGTGAGAGAAAAAACTTGGGAAATCTTTTCCTCAGCACCTCTAAATCTTGTGCTGTAAAAGCCTTATACGTTTTCATATTTACAGCTTCACCATCTGCCCTAAACTGAGTTTGGTCCACAAAAGGAAACAATGTCACAGTAGCCGATGCCATTGCCCTCTCCTCAGTCTGAGTAGCCACACCAGTCTCTCTCTCAGCTTCATTTTCAGTCTGTGTGCTTATGTCAACCATTGTCTTCTTATTAGCCTTATTTTCTTTAGGAAGATACATGTTTTGTATTAGTTCTAATTGTAAGATGGTATGTTTGTCCAATTCCTGTCCAAGTCTGATTTTATTGTTAATCTCAATCATCATCTTCAACTGATCCCTCATTAAAGACATGACATTCTCAGTATCTGTCCTTGCTCTGCCATTAACCCATGCATTTATTTTCTTTAAAGCCAAAATTGTCTGCAGGAAAGCCACCAAAGCTACAACCACTGTTGGCAGATAGGATAGAAACTCTGCCAGTGATATAGTTAGATATCTATAGGTGTCATATATCTTTACTAATTTCACTAGATATTCCGGTATTGTATAACACCAGAGCCTCATCACTCCCTGGGTTAATGAATAGACAAACATTGCCAGAGTGCTCAGGATAAATGTCATTCTTACAATTCCCATTATCCTTCTTTGAAATCAACAGGTCCAAAGCCTGGCTATGCCAAAAACTGTTATAATTATGGGAGGTCTCTTGATCTATTTGAGATGGTAAATTGATGTACAGAGAGAAATAAGATGACCCTTCTCTCCCTTATAACAGTTTCCCAGGCAGGATCCTTCAGGTCTAAGAGGTTTATCCCTTCAGGACCCACCTGGGGTTAATTGATATGTTGATTTGGGCTCTTTAGCTAGGATAACACCTTGTATTCTGACTGAGATTTCTCCCTTCCCAAAACAAGCTTGGAAACTGCTTTAGGAAGGTACTTTAAACTTTATATTAAACAAGAAGGATAAGGTAAAGGACTGTGGTATAGGAGACCCTATTTTAATGAAAATATCAGCTGCTAGCAGATGAAGAATCAATGTAGCTTCCCTCTGGTTCAGCCTGGCCAGGACTAAACCAGAGTAGGTAAACTGCTGGGATATTTTGACTTCTTCTTCAATAGATCTTCAGCCTTACAGTTGAGTTATTTCCACCCTTTCCACCCTCTTCTTCATCTCCTGCCCACTTCCCGGATCCCTCCCGGGCCCTGGGAAACCTAGATATCTAGATGATGTAACTCCTAATTTCTAGGGGCAGTAGACACCAAGGTGGTGGTCAGGTACAGGTTGGAACAGTATCTCAAGTACAGGAAGAGTTTGCAGAGAGATGTTTGCACCCTCGCACTCCAAGACCAGGATCCACCGATCTCCAGCCTCAGCACAGGTCAAAGACCCAGAACTCCTTCAGGATTCTCAACTGCCCTCCTCCTGCCTCTTGCATGACTTCCCTGGGAACATTCCATCCAACTGATTTAGTTGTCAATCAAAGGTGATCTTCAAGCTCCCAGAGGTTCAATATAACACCTATCACTATTATGTCACAAGATTGATATAGACCACAGCTTTAACATCTCCTTCTCTATAGATACAGTATGAGGTCCCCTACTAATTCTATTATACTGGTTTCTTCCTTTAATAATAGCCAGCCAAAACCACCTAATTAAATAGTCCCTAACATGAAAAAAACCATATTTGACCATACTAATTATCATTCAACTATCATTAATCATAACTTTCACCTCATTAGACTTAATCATATTTTATATTCTATTTGGAACAATATTAATCCCAACTCTTATTGTCATTACCAGGTGGGGTAACCAAAACTTTAAATACCAGACTTTACTTTCTATTTTATACCCTTATTGAATCACTCCCACTTTTAGTAGCCCTACTAAACCTAAACAACAACTTGGGATCCCTCCACATCTTAACAAATTGCATTACAATAAATTCTATAAATTACTCAATATCCAACCCACTTTATGATATGCATTATGATATGCATGAATAATTGCTTTTATACTTAAAATACCATTCTGTTGTCTACACCTGTGAGTTCCTAAAGCACACATAGAAGCCCCAATTGCAGGCTCAATGATCCTAGCAGCCATCCTACTTAAACTAGGGGGCTATGGAATTATGCTAATCACTATATTTACTGAGTCTATTACTGTCCACTTACCATATCCATTTATTATTCTATCAATATAGGGCATAGTCATGACAAGTTTTATTTGTATACACCAAACAGACTTAAAATTCTTAATCCCTTCCTCCTCAGTAAGCCATATAGTACTAGTTATCATCACTGCCCTAGTACAATCAACTCTTAGTTTTGTTGGGGTTAAAATGAATGGTTGGACTAAATATTTGAAAATATGGTCACCGAAAATTAACTCAAGTCAGAATGACTTTTTATGGTAGTTTATTTACAAAAGAGAGAGAGAAAGTAAGGGAAAAGTGAAAGAGGAAAGAGTAAGATATCTACTAAGTATTTTGCTCCAGCCCCTAGTTTAACCGAGGCAGGACTAATTAGTCCTCAGCTAGAGGGCCCTCAACCCTCAGCCTGAAGGCCCAGCGATAAATAAAGCAAGGGCTCCAGCCACAATGCCTCCTCCAAGAAGGTAGCCTCTCCAGAGGATAGTCCCTCCAGAAAGCCAGGAAAAGGAGTCAGCCTTTTCACTCACCCACGTGGTAGTCCTTAAGTGAAGATCTAAGAGCTTCCTCACCAATGTCAGAGTCCCAGGTCCAGAATACAGCCCTCCTTCAGCCTTGAAAACTCTCAAAGAACTCCCTCCACAGGAAGTTACAACCATTTTTAAAAGACCATTCTTTTTGTCACTTCCTGTGCTTTCCCTTCACTTTATGTGGACCAACCGTAGCTTTAGCTTTGCTTATGTTTTTTCTCAAACAAAATTTTAAATTGTAGATTTTATGAAAATATATTTAATCCCCCCTGAGTAGGGTATTGACTAACACCTGAATCAACTCAGGATATGTGGTTGAGTTATGGGGTGTATGAATCAATTATTAAAAGAAAAAATAAAAACATTAAAAAAGGAAAAACAAATAGAAGAAAAAATTAAACTTTGAGAGAAAATTCAAAATCAGAATCAAAATATCAAAAATCTTAGCCTGTATAGGGATGTCCAAAAAGCATCTCAAATGGTGAGATGTGTAGATCTCCCCTGGGCCTCCTTTGGAGATAAAATAAAGCTAGAGGGAGAGCTTCAGGCCATTTTAAATGCTATCTCAGTGCTTAATTTGCCAATCATAGTTTTAAGCTCTCTGTTCATTCTTCCAACTTGGCCTGAGCACTGGGGATGATATGGTACATGAAATTTAGGAGATATCCCCAAACAAGAACACCAAATGCTTTGCCACAAAAGAAGTGCTGGTTATGTGCTTGGAAGTTAGGGCAGGCTGCACACACTTTAGAGGCTATAGTAGTTATACTAGGGGCTATCCATACTCTTTTTTTTTTTTTTTTAATTTTTTTTTTTTTTAGGATTTTTTTTTATAAACCTTTGTACTTCGGTGTATTGTCTCATAGGTGGAAGATTGGTAAGGGTGGGCAATGGGGGTCAAGTGACTTGCCCAGAGTCACACAGCTGGGAAGTGGCTGAGGCCGGGTTTGAACCTAGGACCTCCTGTCTCTAGGCCTGACTCTCACTCCACTGAGCTACCCAGCTGCCCCCTATCCATACTCTTTTAACAGAATCTACAATGCCCTGGATACCAAAGTGCCCATTTTTATGCACAGATTAGCATATTTGGTGATAAAAACTTTTAGGGAGCAGAGGTTTTTCTTCAGATGACACCCATACTCCATTTATCTGTTTAGCCTTAAATTTTTGCTTCTATTTTCCTCTTCCTTTTCATTATAGGAAAGTGATAAATCTGATTCGTTATTTGTTGTCAAAGTTAAATTTAATTCAGACCCTTCTAAAGCCTCTAGCATTGCAGCATTATCTGACCAGTCATTTCCCCTCAAGACAGGGTCAATGCCACCTGTATGAGCAGAACAATGAACTATAGCTAGGGCTTCAGGTAGCTGGAGAGTGAAGGAACTTCTTTAATAATTTTTGTATTAGTTATAGATTTTCCAGCTGATGTTAAAAATCCTCTCTGAACTCATGACATACCTACTGCATGACAAATTCCAAATGCATACCTGGGATCTGTATAAATTGTTGCCCATTTGTCTCTGGAAATTATACAGGCATATTTTAGGGCTATAAATTCTGCACCTTGAACACTTATATTCAAGGGCAGTGAAGCTGACACACAGTGGCAAATTCTGTGACTACTATAGCTCCAGTGTAATGTATGCGATCCTTTGTGTAAGAAGAACCATCAGTGAATAAGACTAGATCTGGATTGTCTAAAGGAGTGTCCAGGAGATTATCTTGAGGCTTTTGAGCCATGGACACTGGTGTTTCACAATTGTGAAATGGTTCTCCTGAAACTATTAAATCAGGAAGCAAGGTGGCAGTGTTACGAGTTATACAGCATTTTATTTTAATTTTTAAAAATCTTACCTTCTGTCTTGGAGTCAATACTGTGTATTGGCTCCAAGGCAGAAGAATGGTAAGGATAGGCAATGGGGGTCAAGTGACGTGCCCAGGGTCACACAGCTGGGAAGTGTTTGAGGCCAGATTTGAACCTAGGACCTCCCATATCTAGGCCTAACTCTCAATCCACTGAGCTACCCAGCTGCCCCCTATACAGCATTTTAAAGTGATATTGTTGTTGCCCAACAGGGTCACTCCATATCTTGAGTCTTTGATCCAAAAATGCCTGTGTTCTATGCCTTAGTAACAATACTTCTACTTCATGTGGGCACATAATTGTTAATGGGCATCCCAATACTAAGTCAGCTACTTTAGGTATTAAGAAAGCTGTGGCAGCTATGCCTCTAAGGCATGGTGGTGCTCCTGAAACTACTGGGTCCAGCTCGGCCAAATAATAAGCAACCAGACACTGAACCAGTCATACAGTTTGGGATAAAATGCCTGAAGGCACCACTCTCTGTTCATGTACACACAAAGTAAATGTTTTTTTATAATCTGGGATGCATAGAGCAGGGGCAATCAGGATAGCCAGATAAACTCAGAATGAGTGAATGACTTGAATACAAAGAAGAAAACTATAAGCAAATTAGGTGAACACAGAATAGTATATTTGTCAGATATTTGGGAAAGGAAAGATTTTAAGACTAAGCAAGAGTTAGAAAAAATTACAAAATGTACAATAAATAATTTTATTACATTAAATTTAAAAGGTTTTTTACAAACAAAACCAATGCAACCAAAATTAGAAGGAAAGTAACAAATTGGGGGAAAAATCCTTTTAACAAAAACCTCTGACAAAGGTCTAATTATTCAAATTTATAAGGAGCTAAATCAATTGTACAAGAAATCAAAGCTATCAATAAGCATATGAAAAAGTGTTCTAAATCTCTAATAATTAGAGAAATGCAAATCAAAACAACTCTGAGGTACCACCTCACACCTAGCAGATTGGCTAAAATGATAGCAAAGGAAAGTAATAAATGTTGGAGCTGATGTGGCAAAACTGGGACATTAATGCATTGCTGGTGGAGTTGTGAATTGATCCAACCATTCTGGATGGCAATTTGGAACTATGCCCAAAAGGCTTTAAAAGACTATCTGCCCTTTGATCCAGCCATAGCACTGCTGGGTTTATACCCCAAACAGATAATAAGGAAAAAGTCTTTTACAAAAATATTTATAGCCTATCTTTGTGGTAGCAAAAAACTGGAAAAGGAGAGAATGTCCTTCAACTGGGGATTGGCTGAACAAATTGTTGTATCTGTTGGTGCTGGAATACTATTGTGTTCAAAGGAATAAAGAACTGGAGGAATTCCATGTGAACTGGAAAGACCTCCAGGAATTGATGCAGAGTGAAAGGAGCAGATCCAGGAGAACATTGTACACAGAGATTGATACACTGTGGTACATTCGAACATAACAGACTTCTCTACTAGCAGCAATGCCAGGATCCAGAGCAAGGCTCAGGGACTTATGAGAAAGAAAACTAGCCACATTGAGAGGAAGAACTGCGGGAATAGAAACACAGAAGAAAAAAACAACTGCTTGAACACATGGGCTGATGGGGATATTATTGGGGATAGACACTAAACGATAACTAGTCCAACTATCAAAAATATGGAATTAGGTCTTGATCAATGATGCTTGTAAACCCAGTGGGATTCTGCATCGTCTACAGGTGGGTGGGGGAGTTTGGGAGAGAGGGAAAGAACATGAAACATGTAACCATAGGAAAATATTAAAAATTTAAAAAAAGTAATCCAGGGGGTTCCTTTGGTAAAGAGCTCTGTTGGCCACTCGGGCCCTCCATCTGACAGCCCTTTCCAAAGCACTAAAGAGGATTTCTGGGACAGACGAGCCCCCGCAGGCTGTTGTGAGTGCTGGTGCCCAGGAAGACGGTGCAGTCACATCCGCTTGTTTTTAGGGGGACCCCGAGCCGGCCTTCGGTGTATCCCCTGCTTTGGCTCCTGCTATAGAGAACGGTGGAAGGATGCAAATAGCCGCTAGCAGGCCCACCCATAACGGACCTCCAAAGGTGCTGATCTCGGGAAGGCTGCAGGCTCTGAGATTCAGAAGAGAGTGCTGCAACCCAGGAGAGGCAGACACTGTCCATAGCGGTCGCGGTGATCGCAATCCCCATTCCTAGGATGGAAAGAGGGGCAATTGCGAGGAGGGGGCTCTGGGCTGTCCTCAGAATAGGTTTTCTGAAAGTCCCTGCCTAAGCGCGATTCCGGCTTCAGACCCTGCTCACAAGCGTCTCTTCTGACCGCGACTCCCGTTTCAGCGAGGAGGAGCCCCTGAGGTGGTTCCAACAGGAGCCATTTGCTGCCTGGCTGAAGAGCTTCTGGGCCAGGCTCGAGGTGTTAAAACTGCGCTGGTCCTATTTGCTGAGGGGGTCAAAGTGCGACCTGGAAGTCTGGGTTCCCCAGTTTGGGAGGTGGGAGGCAGACGGGGGAGTGGGTGGAGTAGGGGGCGGGGCTTGTGGTGAAAGCCAATCAAAGGCCAGGTTCCACCAGAAGCGGCTGCATTTGCCTTATGCGTAGGGGCCCTGACCTGGGAAATAAACTGTCTTTTCTGCTCGAAACTTTTGACTCGCAGCTTCTATGGTGAAAAGTGGGCCTCCGGGATGGGTGGTCTCCACCCCTGTTCCACACTGGGGGATCCCAGCATCAACTCCTCAGGCTGTGGGGAGCCCAGATCCATCGATCAATGGACACTTATTAGGCACCTGCTGTGTTCCAGGCTCTATCCTCGGGCAGCTTCCAGTGTAAAGAAGCAGCGGGGCAGGGCTGGAAGCAGAAATGGGGATGAGAGAG